>NC_142705.1:18215090-18515090 GCF_029339155.1 Prunus mume
TAGAAATGTCTAGATGTGTCAAATGGGGCATCACTTGACCAATGTTATGAGGAATTGGCCCTGAAAATAGATTATCGCTAAGATACAGCACGGTAATGTTTGAGGACCAGAGTGGGAGTGGGCCCTCATAGCGATTTGAACTCAAATCAACAAGGGAATCATAGCTGAATCTTAATGAATTGGGCACCCTGCCACTTAGTTGATTATAAGCGATGTCTAGAACATCTAATTGCAAAACCAACTGCCAAAACCAATCTGGTGTGGTGTCTGAAATCCTAGAATTACGAAGTACCACGTTGGTCAACTCAGTCTGATTTCTAAGCCATGTAGGAAATTTGGGACCCAGTTGGCATGATCTAATGTACAAGCTTCTTAATTTGAATGGAGGTATCCAATCAGAACTTATGTTGAAAACCAAGGAAATGTTTGGAGAATCATTTCCAATTGATACATCTCTCAGGCCTCCAAGTTTCGCAAAATGAGCTTCTGTAATGGCACCTTCCCATGTATTGCCAAAGATATGAAGTGAAACCAGCGATGAGAGCTCCCAAAGACTTTCTGGGATGATCCCACTCATTTGATTCCATCCAAGGTTAAACTCCTCCAAAGATGTTAAATTTCCAATCGATTTTGGCATTGAACCCTGAAATGAGTTAACTGACAATTTGAGGTATCTCAAGCTTTTAAGATATCCCAAAGAATCAGGCAGTTCTCCTGTCATACTGTTATATGTCAAATCCAACATCTCTAGTTCAGTGAGATTGAACAACCAAGGAGGTAGTGGGCAGTTGAAACCATTCATAGAGAGATCAAGAATCAAAAGGGATGTGAAATTGATAGAAGGAAGAGTGAAAGGAAGGATGGAAAGTCCGCAAGAGGGCAAATGCAATTCAACAAGTGAAGGAAGCATATTAACAGTGGGAAGCCAATAGGATGTAGTCTTAGCAAGGTTCACTCCTTCCAAGTTAAGGTACTTTAAGGAAGAAAGAGTTGCAAGCCATTGAAGGTCAGTCTCAATTGGGTGACCATAGTTATTACCAAGATCAAGATAAAGCAACCTTGAGAGATTTCCAATATTGTGGGGAATGATTCCACCAAAAGATGCACCAGAGAGATTGAGGTATTTCAATTTCTCTAGTGATCCAATGAAACTTGGAAGTTGGACACCTCCAAAGTAATTCATGCTCAAATCCAAGTAAACCAAATCTTTCAAAACAAGCAAAGAAGGGTTGATCTCACCACCAAATGCATGCTCTATTGATCTGTAACCATTTAACCCATCTGAATAGCTATTGCGAAGATCGAGCATGTTGACACGTCCAGTTATGTTGTTGCAGCCTACACCAATCCATTTGCAACAATCTTCTCCCACCCAGGACGAAAGCCGGTCAGAAGGATCTGTGAGGCCTTGTTTGAGCTTGAGAAGGGCTTTCCTCTCTATATCTGTGCAGCCCACATTATTATCATCATTGCAGAAACCAGGTTTAATGGTTTCAAGGGATAAAATTCCTGACAGTATAATTAGTGAGACAAGTTGGATGAAAGCACTAGCACTGCAGTGACCCATGATTCTTATGCAATGGGATGATCTGTAGGACTAAAGATATGAGTCTGCAAGATTAAAGAGCACAAAGATGCCCTTTATATAGGAGTAAATGAGAATTCATATGGTTAAGAATTTGTACACTTCGAATTGTTCAACATTATGTGTTGCGGACACGCTACCAAGAACAAAAAAATTCCATAATCCGGTCCCTACCAACACAAATTGTGTGAACATTGATTAAACGACTTCCAAGTCTTTGATAAAGATAAAATACTGACAATGACACTGCTACGATCATGCACGCAAAGACTTCCAAGTCAAGTTGAGTTGTAGGCTAAGTGGTTCAACCCCATCAGCACTTAAGCCAGATAATGACTTTGAAGTTTAAAGTAGCAATTTCAGTCAATGGGGTACAAGTCAGAAATTTAATATCCAAAAGAATACTTGCAATGCATATTTTTCAAATAAACTATTTGACATAGTCATAGAAGAGTTATTTACACAAACATCCTCTGAGGTTTTTGGCTTTTTCACAGAACTCTTTGAGGTTTTAAAAATTACATGAACATCTCTTGAGGTTTTAAATTGTTTTCACAAAACTCATTTTCATTGATTTTTTATCCAAAAATTGATTATTTTATACCCAAAAAAAAAAAATCTCCAAATGACAAACTTGTGCTTTGAGATTAGATTGCATATACTTCATTGAGATTAATTTTGTCATTTGCATAAATTGTTTTTCAATAAAATCGTCAAATTTTGGACAAACAATCAACGAAAAGAGGTTTTGTGAAAACAAATTGGAACCTCTGAAGGTGTTCATGTAATTTTTTAAACTTGAGGGGATTTTTTTAAAACACAAGAAACCTCAGAAGGTATTGGTGTAAATAACTCGTCATAGATATAGAACAAGAGATCCTGCTATATTTCTTTTTCTTTTCTTTTTTTTATTAAAAAACTCTCAAGTCCTACGAATTTCTTATGAGGACATTATTAAAAATGAAAATTGTTTATAATTTACAAATCAAGCAGTATACATAAGCCAATGGTGTTTATGTAATATTATAAGGAGTAATGCTACACTTACCACATTTTTATCCCATATTTCTATACCATATATCATATTTGCATCACTTAAATCAATGAAGTGTATTTTAATAAAGCAAGTTTAATTAGTCATTTTTTTAAAAGTGTTAATAAATCATAAGAGAAAAGAATACTAAGCTAATTTCAAATCTGCCACATAAGGTGATATGAGAATGTGGTATACAAATGTGGTAATTTCAAATTAATACTAAGCTAATTTCAAATTTGTTTCCATCTTTGCAGGGTATGATCAGAAATCAGTCTCGAGGAGTATGAAGATGACAAGCATACAGATTCATCTGTAGCCCGTGTTGAATTTTTCTTCATCCACTAAAATTGGCACACCACTTGGAGAATTGTTATCAACTTTTATTCATCCACTAAATTTTTTCCAGCACTAACGCAGTGTTAAAGCTTTTCTTTCTCCGATAAGATTTCTTCCTTCTTATGCCCGCTTTCATAGTTGTATGAATGCTTTGGTCTTGTCTTGTCCATAGAAAATTTTCCAACACTAATGTAAATGGAGCTTTCTTTCACACTATCACAAGTGGCTTTTGAATTTTTGAAACATTCTCATTTTGAAGATATTTTTGTTCTCCGATATATAGCTTTGTTTACTTTATGTCATGCGTTGTCAAGCGACCAATTTTTACGAAAATTTTGACAAAATGCGATGACAAAGACCAAAATGTGTGAGTCAAAAAATTAATGAGCACATTCATTTGAAGACTTTTGAAACAAGTAGTCCACAAAACTTTTTCCAACACCGTGAAGCTTTGTCTTTTTTTTTTTCCTTGTAATGACATCTTCACCTTTTTATTAACGTTCAAATTGTTTTAGAGTTTTATGCATCCACTCTAATATTTCCAACACCAAGACAATGAAGGGTTTTTATTTTTCTCCGTGACATGATTACTTTCTTTTATTCACACTTCCAAAATTGTTTTGACCTTTTCACTCATCCATTATCCAACACTCACTGTGAAGCTTAATTTTGAAAGTGCCTTCCGTATTTGGTTCTTCTTTTATGCTTTCTTTATACTAGCCTCTTCGCACATGCTCACGCATGTGTGTGAGCATGTGTCAATTGGTTTTCTTTTTTATTTTTTTATTTTATTTTTAGAATTAAGAAAAGATAACATGGGTAGTTATGTTCCATAAAAGTAAGACCTATCATCCAATTTTGTTTTTAATTTTAATTTTTTTAAATATGAAAAAATATGAATTTATCATATTATCCTCATTTAATTAATAATTTCAATTCTTAATACTTGAATTAACCAAGGGCATTTTCTGGTATTTTGAATGTTTCACCATTCTCTACCTTTTGCTTTATATATAAATTTGTATTATATATACTAGTCTCTCTGCATGCGCTTCCACGCCTGCGAGAGGCCTTTTTTAAAAGAATTTATTTTATTTTTTTGAATTAAAAAGATAATGGGTAGTTGTGTTTCGTAAAAATAAGATCTATTATCTGATTTTTCTTTTAATTTTAATTTTTTTAAGTGTGAATTTACCATATTATCCTCATTTAATTAATAATTTCAATTCTTAATGTTTGCATTAACCAAGGGCATTTTCTGGTATTTTGAATGTTTTACCATTCTCTACCTATTGCTATATATATATAGATAAACGAAACTTTGTTTCTTATTTTGACAGCAAAAGGAGAAAAAAAAAAAAAAAAAAAAACACTACAGAGTTTTATGATGTCTACAGTTTCCTTGAAATATTAGTAGAAAAGAAATATACAAGGCAGGAAAAAACCGTGTAGCAAAATACAAAAACTAATATCTTATCACCAAAAATAACTATTGAACAAATAAAATCCCTCAAATTCAGACAAATAAAGAGTTATTTTGGAACAAGAATACTGATAGAGTAGCCTTATTCCCTTGTTCTCGTGTTTTCTAGGAAACCAAACACAAAATAAGCAAAAAATGAGGGGCAAAATATGAAAGGGAAAAGCACCTCGGTTGTGGACACGATAAAACAACTCAAAACAAAACATAATTTTAATTATTTCTAAGTCTTGACAACTTTAGAAAATATTGAAAAACTTATGGACAAAAAATTTCTGAACTTTTGTGTCACGTCATTTGAATGGTTAAAGTGATGATTTAGATTGTCTTGATTTTTGATATAAGAAATTTGAACAACCTCTCATGGACATTACAAAAGGTAATTTTTCATTTTTTTTTTTTTTTTTCAATTTGTAACTTGTCTTTTTTCCTTTTACCATAACCATGCCTACTTGAATTATGAAATTTCTTACCCAAATGATGATTTTGATGTGTGATTTTTTGTTATTATTGCCATGTGCTTCCTTTTTTATTTTTTTTCTTTTCTTGAAAACTTGTCCAGAAAACTTGTTATCTCCAAGATCAAGAATAAACATGTCAGTGCAGTTTTTTAAGGAACTTCACCTGAAAAGTTGTTGCTAGAGAGGATCAAGAAGTTGAGTAAAGTAAGATAGCCTAAGGATCTTGGGATTGTACCAGAGAGACTGTTGTTTGACATGTCTACCATTTGCAATGATGGTATATTGTTCCAAAAATGAGGAATCTCACGAGACAATTGGTTATTTAAGATAATCATGAATTCTAATTGGCTTCAATTATCGAAGGATAGGGGAATGCTTCCACTCAAAGAGTTCCTAGAAATGTCTAGATCTATCAAATTGGGCATCACTTGACCAATGTTATGAGGAATTGGCCCTGAAAATAGATTCTCTTTAAGATACAGCCTGGTAATGTTTGAGGACCAGAGTGGGAGTGGGCCCTCAAAGCGATTTGAACTCAAATCAACAATCGATTCACCCTGCCGCTTAATGAATCTTAATGAATTGGGCACCCGCCGCTTAGTTGATTATAAGCAACATCTAGTTTAACTAATTGCAAATCCAACTGCAAAAACCAATCTGGTATGGTCTCTGAAATCCTAGCATTATGGAGTACCACCGTGGTCAACTCAGTCTGATTTCTAAGCCATGTAGGAAATTTGGGACACAGTTGGCATGATCTAATGTACAAGTATCTTAATTTGAAAGGAGGTATCCAATCAGAACTTAGGTTGAAAACCAAGGAAATGTTTGAGGAAATGAGCTTTTGTAATGGCACCTTCCCATGTGTTACCATAGATATAAAGTGAAAACAATGATGAGAGCTCCCCAAGGCTTTCTGGGATGATCCCACTCATTTGATTCCTTGTAAGGTAAAACTTCTCCAAAGATGTTAAGTTTCCAATTGATTTTGGGATTGAACCTTGGAATGAGTTATATGACAATTTGAGGTATCTCAAGCTTTTGAGATTGAACAACCAAGGAGGTATCGTGGAGGTGAAATAATTGTGAGAGAGATCAAGAACCAAAAGGGATGTGAAATTGATAGAAGGAAGAGTGAGAGGAAGGATGGATAGTCCACAAGAGGGCAAATGCAATTCAACAAGTGAAGGGAGCATATTAATAGTGGGAAGCCAATAGGATGCTGCCTTGGTAAGGTCCACTCCTCCCAAGTTAAGGTACTTTAAGGAAGAAAGAGTTGCAAGCCACTGAAGGTCAGTCTCAATTGTGTCACCAAGGCCATCAAGGTCAGTCTCATTTGGGTCACCAAGGCTATCAAGGTCAGTCTGAAATAGGTCATTATTAAGATCAAGATAAAGCAAAGAAGGGTTTATCTCACCACTAATTACATTAACCACTATTGCTCCGTCATCATCTGACCAAAAGCGATTGCAAAGATCGAGCTTGTTGACACGTCCAGTTATGTTGTTGCAGCCAACACCACTCCATTTGCAGCAATCTTTTCCCACCCAAGATGAAAGCCGGTCCAAAGAATCTTCAAGGCCTTGTTTGAACTTGAGAAGGGCTTTTCTCTCTATATCTATGCATCCCACATTATGATCATCATTGCAGAATCCGAGTTTAATGGTTTCAAGGGATAAAATTACGAACAGTATAATTAGTGAGACAAGGAGGATGGAAGCAGCACTGTTGTGACCCATGATTCTTATGCAATGGGATGATCTGCAGGACTAAAAATATGAGTCTGCAAGATTAAAGAGTACAAAGATGCCTGTATATATGAGTAAATGAGAATTCAGATGGTTGAGCTTTCGTAGTCTTTGAATAGTGCGAAATTATGCAAAGAGTTCCAAGTCAGTTTGAGTTGTGGGGTAAATGGTTCAATCCCATCAGCACTTCAGCCAAATGACTTTTAACCTCCACCCCCAGTCAATTTCCCCAGACCAATACCTGGACAACCTGGATGAGTCCATTGAGTCTAATTCTACTTGCAATATTAGACTCAAATTGTTAAGTTTGGAACAATATTGGTGTTGGACCAGATTAGTAATGGTCATCGGTAGACCATTCTACACCACTTAAAATATAAGAACACCAAGTGATCTGACTAAATATTTGCTAAAAGTAAATGAGAGACACTATCAAATTAATTTTTAATAAAAGACTTCAAATTTTGTTTGTGTTGACGATATTATTACTTTGAACGATGAGCAAATCCTTGTGAGGCAGCTTATCTCTGGGAAATTATGTCAAGACTGGGGACAAAATTAAGGAAAGCATGACTCATGAGTAACCCTTAATTATTTCATACAAGGGTTGAATAGCATTTGTCTGCACAAAACCTCTTTGCCATCAACCCAGTAAACCCATTTTTGGTAAAGGCCATGCATAGCCTAAAAGCTGTACATACAGAGTTTTATGATGTCTGCAGTTTCCTTGAAATATTAGTACAAACGAAATATACAAGGCAGGAAAAAACCGTGCAGCAAAATACAAAAGCTAATATCTTATCACCAAAAATAACAATTGAACAAATAAAATCCCTCAAATTCAGACAAAAAAAAAGTTAGTTTGGAACAAGAATACTGATAGAGTAGCCTTATTCTCTAGTTCTCGTGTTTTCTAGGAAACCAAACTTAATAAGCAAAATATGAGGGGCAAAATATGAAAGGGACAAGCACCTGGGTTGTGGGTTGACACGATAAAACAACTCAAAACAAAACATAATTACAAAACATAATTTTAATTATTTCTAAGTCTTGACAACTTTAGAAAATATTGAAAAACTTATAGACACTAACTTTCAAATTATAAGGACTAAAAATCGACATTTTCTTAACTTTTGTGTCACGTCATTTGAATGGTTAAAGTGATGATTTAGATTGTCTTGATTTTTGATATAGGACATTTGAACAACCTCTCATGGACATTACAAAAGGTAATTTTTCATAACTTTTTTTTTTTTTTTCAATTTGTATTGTCTTTTTTCCTTTTCTTGAGCCATAATCATGCCTACTTGAATTATGAAATTTCTTACCCAAATGATAATTTTGATGTGTGATTTTTTGTTATTATTGCCATGTGCTTCCTTGTTTTTTTTTTCTTTTCTTGAGCCATATATGCTCTTGAACAGGTATGATCCTATGCTTGAATAGTTTCCTTGCATAAAATTATGGTGATTCGATTGTGTGGAGATCACCATTTGGATCATCCATTCAAAGAGAGGTGTTCTACATTTGTAGCTTTGTAAGGTTCATAATTTCCTCCTCTATTTGTTCTTTCTTTCGAATAACCCTATACATCAACCTCCACCCTCAGTCAATATCTCCAAACCAATACACATTTGTGTTATATAGATTTAGATAGTTAAGTTGAGAACAACATTGGTGTTGGACCAGATTAATAGTGGCCTTGATAGTCTGTTGTACACCACTTAAAACATAAGAAGGTACTAAACACCAACTGATCTGACTAAATATTTGCTACAGCAAGTAAATGAATTCATATAAAAGACTTCAAATTTTGTTCCTAAAAGCTGTATTGATTTAACGTCATCTTCCTTACCAATATACATTTGTGTTATATAGAGTTTTATCGTATCTGCAGTTTCCTTGAAAGAAGCATCTAACAAAAGCCACATCTCTTTCATATGCCTTTCATGCCATCCTCGTATACAAGGCAGGGTGACCTGAAAAATCTCAAGTCAGTTCCTTACAAGCCTGTCTGGCCAAGATAACTTAAATAGATGGAGACAGGAGTGAAAAATCATGACAAAACCGTACAATTCTATTGACTGCAGATCCGAAGAATGGGCGTGACGCCCTTGATGTGACCATTATGATCAGACCCATAAGCATTGGAGCCGGAGCTGCCTTGAAAAGCCTCGGTTGCAGGGGTACACGAGAACTAAAGCACTGTAAGAAAGATATATAAGTCTAGAGTGTTACAGAGGTTGAAGGATGAAAGTCAACAACTTGTAATGATACTGAACAGTAAGAAGAACTAGCATCCTCTAAGGTGTTGGACGTTTGATTGATTGTAAACAGAGCATAGTCAAGAACGATATGCTGTTTACACTTTACAGTGTAATCAATTAATGAATTGGTTTCAGAAAGAATCTCTAGTTCTTGCGGACGCGGCTGGTGGCGTCTGAGAACAACTCAGGCTTCGCGAAGGTGGAGTGGTCGAAGAGCTCCGACCACAGGCGGCGCTGGGAGAGGCCTTTGCGGAGATTTTCCTAGATGTGGTTGAGGAAGGTGTGGAAGCCTGGGGTGGCGATCGGGGCTTGGGATTGGGCGGAGCCGACTGAGGTTGTGGTGGTTGAGACCGGAAAGATCAGAGGTGGTAGAGACGGGAAAGATCGGAGGTGGGGTTGGGTTCGACATTGCAGTTCGGTGGATTTGATGGGATACAACGGTATATTGTGTTTTGATGGATTTTGGGGTGTTTTTAGTTATAAAAGGGTAGAAACGTAAATTAAAATACAAATTAAACATGCCTTAAAGCCCCTGTGAAGGCCCATTGACCTCAAACTTACAGAAATTCAAAAATGTCCATTGACTATATCCTTATAAATTTCCATTTTATTGATTGTTATCAAATTAGACTTAAAATTAACTAGATTGGACTTTATTTGATTTGATTGGATTCTCATAAGCAAATCTGTCATCAGATCCAATAATGTCGATTTTGAAAATTATGGATCCAATCTAATTCGCTAAATCTTTGAAACCGATTAAAATTGAATTGAATTGGATTAGATTAATCGGTTTCGGCGGATTAGATTCGATCTTGTACACCCCTAGCTCATGGAAAGATTGGTTGGGGTTTTGGTGGCTGCCAAATAGGGTCACTGGCAGTGAAAAGGGAAGATGCACATGGTAGATGAGATGGGGTTGGGTGGGTTGTAGTGGGTGCGAGGTTTTCTATTACCTGCTAGGTTGTTTTTCTTTTTTTTTTCTTTTTTTTTTTGTATTATTTTAATAGAATTTAATGTTGTTATATCGGAGTTAAGTAGGTAGATACTTGCCAAAAACTTAGAGAAGGGGCATGGAGGGACATAGAAAATGAGGACACCGGATCCGCTCTTGCTAGGAACACCCTGAAGTGAAAACTCTGTCTTGTGACTCCTGTTACCACCAATAACAAAACCCTTAAACACTTTCCAAATTCCCAAGAAAAAACCATGTAGCAAAATACAAAAACTAATAGGGAAATTGACTTACATACTCACTAAATACAAACTTTAATAAAAAAATAATCACCTTACAAATTTTAACCACAAAGAAAAGTGTGGGTTTTTAATAGAAAAATTCAAAAATTCATTCTCTGAATATGAAACCAACCTCTCCCAATTCCTCTCCACCGTCGAACCAAGGAAACATTGGAGGGCATCTGACCAAGTTATTCGATGACTGTCTAAAACTCAACTAGAAGAAGCTTTGGACTACCACCTCAATTGTTGAAACGACGCCCCCAAGAGCATACATAGGGAAGAAACAAAAGGAAAAGAAAAGAAGCAGCAACCTGCGACTCCTATTGCGACCAGGTCCCTCTTTTCTAGTTCCTCCATCGCTTTTGCAGGTAACTCTATGTCTTGAATCACTTTTCCTTTTCCTTTTCATTTTTCCCTTCTCTGCAACAGGCAAAATCCAGTATGACTATTATTATATATGTTCTCAATCCAACCACCAACCGCTTCTTCACCGTCAATTCTCCAATTGGCTATGCCATCAAAAAGATAAAAGTGTAAGAAGTAAGGCTGAGACAATAATGTAAGATAGTTTATTATCCCAATCCTTTTAGAATTGGTTTTCTATTCATTATCGGATTGCAAGACTCAAGACTGATCAAGAACTCAACACAATTCTCGACCTGCAGCCTCTGTGTCAGTGTTCCATATGGATTACAAGGCTAAAGGGGTTTCTAGTTCTATGAGAATTAGGATTAACAGTTCTATAGCAATAAGGATACCTCAAGGAGTCTCTTGATGGGCAAGACTCCTTGAGTGATGCATATAAATAGAGCAGCTCCCTCTAAGAGCCGATACACACAAAAATCTCATCAAGTAATTCACCCCATCTGGAATTTGAGAATAAGGCAGTCGGTTATCTTAGAGAAGAGCTGTCTCCCAAGTGTTCGATAAAAGGTTTCAATGGCAGAACAAGGTTAGTGTTCAAGTTATTATAGCTTTAAAGTTTACATGTGGTATCAGAGCATAAGTTATTTTATCTTCTACCTAACCAATTTTGTTGCAGCATTTAGAACTTGAAAATTGAAGGATAATTAAGTTTTCAAGGTTAAAGAAACTTGACACAGCAAGAGTTAAAGTTAACACCTTGCTGTGACAAACGGAAATTGATCAAAGGTTTGTATAGTTCTTGTCGTGCTCTGAGCAAGCCAAAGCAACTCAGACACAACAAGATCTGTACATTCAAAGTTTTATGATCAAACTTGTGTTGAAAATAAAGGCATAATGAATGATTCACTGTCCAAAGATGTGAATGATTTATCCTGCAATTATTTTCAGCAGAACAGCATAAGAGATGAAACACGTAGGCTATCAAGGTTGTTCTTCTGTCCAAAGATGTGGAACCTTTCTTGTACAGAAAGCTTATGTGATTTTCATGCCTTAGTATTGATAAACATGTTTTGATTTCTTCACCTAAAGGTGAGGATCGATCTTGTTTTAAAGTTCTGGGGTTTTCAGTTTTAAACATATATATACTATGTGTTTTTTTTTTTTTTCAGTTAATCACAACTTGATTGAAACTCCATTGACTTAAACATGCCTTAAAGGCCTTGTGAAGGCCCATTGACCTCAAGCTAACAGAAATTCAAAAAAGTCCATTGACTATATCCTTATAAATTTCCATTTTATTGATTGTTATCAAATTAGACTTAAAATTAACTAGATTTGATATGATTTGATTTGATTGGATTCTCATAAGCAAATCTGTCATCTGATCCAATCATGTTGGTTTTGAAAATTATAGATCCAATCTAATCCGTCAAATCTTTGAAACCGATTGAAATTGAATTGAATTGGATTAGATTAATAAGTTTCAGCGGATTATCCTCATTTAATTAATAATTTCAATTTTTAATGTTTGCATTAACCAAGGGCATTTTATTGGTATTTTGAATGTTTTACCATTCTATGCCTTTAGCTTTATATATATAGATGTATGTGCATTTCCCAAACTAATATATTATCACCAAAATTGACAAATTCACAAATAAAATCACTCAAACTAATAAAAAGTTATTTTTCAACATTCATGGCATCCATTCATTTGGGGTTAGATAAAGCATCCTGCAGCTTAGTTGGCATACATACACTAGATAATTGACACAAATATGATGCATATGACTTAGACAAACGATGAGTTGACACATAATGGCTAATGAGATATTTAGACTTGACATGTATATCAGGAAAATATTGTACTTTAGGTTTCCCACGAGTGGTTCATGGGGGTAATTGATAAGTTGACACAGATAGATCATTAGAAATTACCTCACTTGATTCACTATCACGAGTAGATAGGGATACTGACAGGGAAAATGAGGATATTGCATCGAATTCATCCATACAAGAATCACTATCATTATTTTCAAATACAGGCGACTGGTCACTTGCTTCAGCATGACCGGTCGTTTCACATCGAGCACCTACTTCATCTCCGGATATGGCGACTGGTTGAGTTCCAAAAGGTGATCATTCATTTCTTCACAGGGACCACAAGTTTCATCTTCGGATATAGGCGACCGGTCACTTGCTTCAGTGCGATAGGTCGTTTCCTTCTTGAGATCAGTATCTTCAAATACATCATTCTCCAATCCAAGACTCTCCAATTCACTCCCCCTCTCCCCCTGAATTGGAGAGGAATGAGAGACATAATAGGGCACTTCTTCATGGAAAGTCACGTCTAAAGTAACATGTACTTTCTGGGTAAATGGATGATAGCACTTATAACCTTTCTGAGTAGAAGAGTAACCAATAAAGACACATCGCAGAGCGAAAGGATCAAGTTTACTTCGTTGATGATAGTAGACATGAACATAGGCAACACACCCAAAAACTTTGAGGGGGCAACTTGGAGACTGAGACAGAGGAAACATGGTCACCAAACACATCATGTGGAGTCTTGAAATCAAAAACCCGGCTAGGAGTACCATTAATTAAAATAGCATGCCCCCAAAGATGATGAGGAATAGACATGTCCAACATAAGGGAGCATGCAACTTCAAGTAACTGGCGATTTTTGCATTCAGACACACCATTCTGCTGAGGAGTAAATGGGGTTGTCGTTTGGTGAATAATACCTTGAGCAAGGAAGAAAGATGCAAAAGTGTTATTCACATATTCACCTCTATTATCAGTTCGGAATACTTTGACCCGAGCATGAAACTGAGTAGACACCATAGTACAAAACTCTGGAAGGATGGAAGCAACATCATGTTTATTTTTCAGCAAGAAAACCCAAGTGAGTCGAGTACAATCATCAATAAATGTGACGAACCAACGAAATTCATTCGAAGTAACGGAGCCGAAACCCACACATCAAAATGCACTAAATCAAAAGGCTTTGTAGCTTTACTATCACTCAAAGGAAACACATTGCGATAACTCTTGGCCAAAATACATGCCTCACACTTAAAACTGGACTCATCACAATAGCAGAATAAAGATGGAAACAGACGCTTAAGGTAGTCAAATGACGGGTGTCCCAAGCGACGATGCCATAACCAAATTTGTTGTTTGTCTTTGACACTGCAACTTTGAACAGTATTAATGACACGATCACGAACTGATGCAGAAGGCAATGTCAAATAATATAACCCCCCTATCCGTTTACCATGCCCAATCGTCTCGTGAGTCTTGAGATCCTGAAAAGAGAAATGCGTAGGATAGAAAGTAGCAGAAGCATTAAGTGTATCAAGTAATTGACCAACAGATAACAAATTACAATGAATATTGGGAACTAGTAACGCACGAGACAAAGACAAAGTAGGAGTGAGAGAGATTGTGCCCTCACCAGTAATTGGAGAGGGCAAGCCATTAGCACTAGTTATGTATGGGTCACGGGTGTTACAGACAACTCATCAAAAAATTTAGCATCATAAGTCATATGATCAGAAGCACCAGTGTCAATTATCCAAGTATTAGAGCCAATACCTGGAATAGAATCAGAAACACACAAATTTGCAGAGGCAGCAGCAACAACACCAACAATGGAGTTATCACCCATGATTGCAGCAGAAACTCAACAAATCACGACATAGTATACAACAGTACACAGCAAAGGCACAAATACGGCAGATGCACGAACACAGGAATGGTACGAACACAGTAGAGGCATGAACACTACAACACAGCACACAAACCCAAGAGGGCACACACAGCATAGGTAGAGAAGAAAAAAAAATATGGGGATAGAACACGGGTGGGCACAATACACAGTCACCAGAAAACCTGGCTCTGATACCAAGTCAAACAATATGGGTAGAATATTTTTCAGGTTGTATTTCATTCTCCAAAAGAAAGTATTTATAGTACAAGGATGTAACCCTAGTAAGGTCAAACTAGAAAACAAGATAAAAACCTAATTACACAACATCTGTACAAAAAGGAAAGAAATATAATCCTAATAAATTAGGAAATAAATATTCTAATTAAGCTAGGATCTTGCTAACAATTGAGGGGGTCAATTTAAACGTCTAATAATAGCTAGGCAACCCTCATTATAGTTTCTCTGAAAGGGACTAGGCTGGAAATTTGGGTTGGCCTGTTAGGCTGGAGGTAAGCGCTAAGATGGGATTAACACAGGAAAATACACAAAGGAAAAGTTTTAATAAACAACTTGGACATGACTAGAGTTCGTTCCACTCTTCAAGTAATTCCGCACATGAATTCAAATTTCACACACGACAGTTGGTCAATAGAAGTAAATCAGGGAAGACTTTTGGTGACCATAGTGGAGAAGTAAGGATTGCTTACGCCATATATGGAAACTGGGAGTACTTCACCTAGCATTTACTGCGACTTTGTCCCTGTAGCAAGTAAAAGGTAGCAATAGATAGTTCTTCCATGTTTTACTCTCAGTCCCATGCTGAATCATTTTTACTTGCCAAGCTTGTATAGTAATATAAGTAAAATCATGTAATTGCAATCTATTAAAATCATAAGTAAAATTCAAAGTGAATTAAAATCATAAGTAAAATCATGTAATTGCAATATATTAAAATCATAAGTAAAATCATATAATTACAAATCCAACTGAAATCAATTACATCATATAATTACAATCTATTAAAATCTCAATTTAATACACCCCCTTAATTACCAAAAAAATAACTGTCTGGGAAAGCTGGAAATATGAGGAAAAAAAAAGGTTAGTTTCAAGTTTTACTTAGCTATAGTCGTAACTAAGTTGGGAGCAGTTCCCAATTAATGAATATTTGTGTAAATCCACCTCCATCAATCGCTTGTACTAAAAGAAAAAAAAATAATTGAAATAATCCTAGAGACATCCAAATGAGAATAATCTGAGAATCTCTGATAATTATTCCAACTTTTAAAATTCAAATTGATGTGATAACATTTCATTTTATAATCAATAAAGCAAGTGTTATATTATGTGTCACCTCATTTGTTAATTAACTTGAGGTAATAATTGGTATATGTTGTAAAAAAAAAGGCAATTTTTTTGTTATACAAGAGATATTGAGGGATAGGGGAATCGAACCTAAGAACTGAGATGCAAGGGTAAATGCTCTTAACCACTTGAGCTATAAATCCCTTATTAAATCTAGACATTTTAAATTCCAAATGATGATGCAATTTTCCTTTTTGTTCATATTTGGTTTCACACTAAACTTCTTTTGTTTCTTGCTAGTAAGATAAATACGAACGAAAGTTGCATGTCAATTGTGATTATTTTACGGATGAGTTAGGGTGTTGATACGATACACCATGTATCATGAAGATGCATCTACAAATTATTACACGTGTATATTATTTAAAATCTATATCTAAAGTGAATTTTGAATAATCTAATATGGTTTTTAGCCCGAATACCCCAGAACCCCTTAGAGAGCAGTTGTGTGAGATTTTGGTATTAATGGAGCAGAAAATGAATGCTGGTATTTACCTAGGGTTGCCAACGGTTTGGGGAAGGTCAAAAAGAGCAGCTTTAGCTTATATTAGAGATAGAGTGAGAAGAAAGATTGACGGCTGGAAACAGATAGCCTTGTCTTTGGCAGGAAAGGAAATCCTCCTTAAAGCGGTGGCTACAGCCATTCCGGCGTATCCCATGGCTTGCTTTAAGTTCCTTGCTGCTGTTTGTAAAGATATTAATGGAGATTTGGCTAGATTTTGGTGGAAGAACGGTGATGATGGTTCCAAAATTCACTGGAAGTCATGGGCGAGTTTGTGCAATCCGAAGGAAGAGGGTGGTCTGGGCTTTCGAGATTTCATGTCCTTCAATACAGCTCTGCTCACAAAACAATGCTGGAGATTTTTACAAAATCCAAATGCAGGATGGGTGCAGATTTTGAAAGCTAGATATTACCCGGATTGTGATTTTTTACAGGCGAAGAAGGGAGCTTGAGCATCCTTGGCTTGGGCCAGTTTATTAGAAGGGAGAGATGCTCTTATTAAAGACTCTCGTTGTCAAATCTTTAATGGTGCTAATACGAACATCTGGAAGGACTCTTGGCTACCTCCTCCTCATGAGGGGATCATTAATGTGTCTCAGTTGATCTCTCCTTCTGCCCCCCAACAGGTTTGTGAAATTATGGACAAAGTTAATCACTCATGGAGAGTGGACCTCATTATTCGTTGCTGTCCTATTGGTAATTCTGACGGCTGTGATAGAAGGGTTTGGCCCTGGACCTCAAATGGAGATTATACTGTCAAATCTGGATATCGGAGAATCCATGCTCAGAAACGAATCAGGGAGGGTGAAAGGGGCTCGACTTCTCATGTAGTTCAAAAGGAGGTGTGGCAGAGTATTTGGAAGATTGTTACGTTACCCAAATTCGTGTGTTCTTATGGAGACTGTTAAATGATGCCAAATCTACTCGATGGAATTTGTTCAAGAGGAAAATTGTGAGCTCACCATTGTGCCCCATTTGTGGTCAGTTAGAGGAAACAGTGGAACACTTGCTTTTTCTCTGCCCATGGACACAAGCGGTTTGGTTTGGGGCTCCCCTCAGTTACAGAGTGAACTTGCAGGGCTTTTCTACGTTTGATAAATGGTTGTTGGAAGTCTTAAGCCTGAAGGACATGGGAAAGAAGGAGATAATGAACTTATTCTCAATGATCAGCTTTACTTGCTGGGAAATTTGGAAGTCCAGATGTAATTTCATCTTCAAAGGCTACTTAATCGATCCTATTGTTACAATTGATAGAACCATGCGAGCTTTCGGAGAATTTAAAGGGAGTAAAGACTAGACCTGAAGTCTCAATTTGGGTTGCCCCTCCAGACCCCTTGAGACAAACGTCAAGATGGATGCACCCAGAGGTGAACTTCCTAAAAATCAATTTTGATGGGGCTTGGCAATTGAAGTTCTTTAAAGCAGGTTTAGGGGTGATTGTTGGAAATGAGGAAGGCTTGTTTTGTTGGGGGCTGGCAACATCTTTCCGTTGTAGTGCAGCCTTGGTCGCTGAGGCAGCTGCAGGTCTATGTGCTGTCAAGTATGCAATCAGCCGAGGGTATAGAAAAATTATTTTAGAGACGGACTCCAAGGTGCTTGTGGAAGGTACAAGGGGGGCTTCAGACAATGGGCTTTGGACAGTCAAACCGTTACTGGATGAGTATGACAGATTATCTAGCTTCTTTAGCGACGTTAGATGGAATTGGGTGCCTAGGCATTTGAATTGCGCCGCTCATAAGGCAGCTGCGATTGGAGCTAGAGCGGTGCAACTGGATTGTTGGGCTGTAAGGCCACCACCGTCTCTTGTGGGTGGAAATACAAAGAAAATTAGGGAAGACTTTTGGTGACCATAGTGGAGAAGTAAGGATTGCTTACGCCATATACGGAAATTGGGAGTACTTCACCTATCATTTACTGCGACTTTGTCCCTGTAGCAAGTAAAAAGTAGCAATAGATAGTTCTTCCATGTTTTGCTCTCAGTCCCATGCTGATTCATTTTCACTTGTCAAGCTTGTAAAGAAATATAAGTAAAATTATGTAATTGCAATTTCTTGAAATCATAAGTAAAATTCGAAGTTAATTAAAATCATATAATTACAAATCCGGCTGAAATCAATTACATTAAAATTATGTAATTACAATCTATTAAAATCTCAATTGAATACCCCCTTTTAATTACCAAAAAAATAACTATCTGGGAAAGCTGGAAATACAAAGAAGAAAAAAATGTTTGGTCTGTTTGTGGCTGTTTTTCATTTTGGATTGTGAGATTTTTTAAATTTTTTTATTATTTATTTACAGGTTTGAATATGTACATATCTGTCACATGTTATTTGGTTGTGCTTAATTCATCTTCAAAGAGGTTTTACCTACAATTTGATTGGAAATGGTTTATGCTAGTGCTTGGGACTTCAATCGAATGCAATAATATCAATACTCTTGACTTATTTTAAATAGGATGCGCAGGGTTTTTAGCAATTTTCTTTTATCATTTCATGTCACTGTTCTCTGTGATTAATTGAATAATACCTCTTTCATCTATTCATCTATACAATTCTTTCAATGTAATAAGTTGAATTTTCCTAGATTCATATTAGATCGGAAGAACTTATCTTTATCTGTTATTTCATTTCATAAATTAAAAAACGTATATATCAGTCAAATTTGACCTTATAAATTATAATTATAAATAAGAAATTTCTTTTTAGGAAAAAGAAAAAAATCAAAGCTCTAACAAATTTGATATATTGTTTCTTTCCTTAGCAAGAAAATGCGGCTCCGAATTTAGAAGAAATTGGTTTCCAGAAATTACGACGAATTGGTCAATTTGATGAAATAAAATCACTCAAATTCAAACAAATAAAAAGTTATTTTTGAACAAGAATACTGACAGAGTAACTTTAATTCCTTAGTTGCCACATTTTCCAGGAAACCACTCAACTGACCCAAAGTTGGACTCCATCCTGTGAATCTAATTGATTAGGGGTAGAATAGTCAATCTCTGCAGAAGTGGGGACAGGGTTGATCAGAGTAATGCGACCATCATGTGAAGGGGAGAGCCAGCTGTCAGACCAGATACAAGTATATATTCTCACCATTTATGATATGTATTCGACCTCTATCAATGACTACCCTTTTTCCTTCCAGAAGACTTGTCCAAACCCATGAAGGTCTGGATCCACCAACGGCATTAGTGAAATCAACACCAGGAAAATAACGCCCTTTTAGCACAAAAACAATTTATAGGAGGAAATTATGTGAGGTTGCCAAACAATTTATAAACATCCTAATTTGTTGATAGTGGATGTGTTTGCACATGTTGCTCTAGGACATACCTCAATTATACTTATTGTGAGGAACTTCATTAAATCTTTTATTTTCGGACTCAAATGGATTGAAGCGATTGTTTCGTTAAGGCACAATACACAAAAGTATAAATTCATATTACAATAACCAACTTACAAAATTGTAAAGGACAATTCTAAACTTTGCTTTATTTGCTTGCATACATATGCCTTAGCATGTGCAGCTTCTTCTATGCTCTAGGATCTTTTCTGCAGATAAGTACCAATGGCTGAGAAAAAATCAAGGACAGCATCTTTCACTTTGTCAAGGAAGTGAAAATAGGCAAGCCTCCAAGACCTCTTCATGGCCAAAGTCCCAAAAACTCCCCAGAACCCTGCACAGAAACCTATCACCATGCTGATGATGAACTGTAGCTTTTCAAGTTTACTGTCATCATCCTCTCCTCCATCTCCACTTGGAACTTGAGGTGCTCCTTTGTTGTCTTGGCAAACAATTGGTAATGGACAACTGCTAAGACCGGGGTTGCCCTCATAAATTGACGGATCAACAAAGGTCTGAAACTGGTTACTCATTGGAATTTTCCCGGACAAGTTATTGTATGACAGATTCAAATGATTCAAAAATGTTAAATTAACCATGCTCTGTGGAATTGAACCTGAAAGTTTGTTCAACGATAGATCAAGAGTTTCTATAGACTCCAAGTTTCCGATATTTGCTGGGATATTTCCTGTCAAATGATTCATGGACAAATTTAAGGTGCCCAAGTTTATAAGGCTTGTTAGGCCCATAGGTATCTCTCCTGACAATTTATTGTCCGAGAGATCAATGCTAGTAACAAGGTAAAGGATGGAGATATAATCATATACCAACACTCTTCCTTTTGACACCAACTCAAATCTTCCCAAGTAACCATAGGGATAATAGTCAGTGGACTCAGATTTCAAGTAACTCAAATCACCTACGCAGTGGGGAATATTTCCGGAAAGATTGTTGTGTGAGAAGTCCAATATATGGAGAGCGGAAAGGCCACATAAACTTAAAGGGATGCGTCCCGTAAATGAGTTGGACCTCAAGCTTAGAATCTGTAAATTGGGCATGCTTTCTCCGATGGAAGCCAGAATCGGTCCAGAAAACTTGTTATCACCAAGATCAAGAATATTCAGGTAAGTGCAGTTTTTCAAGAAAGGAACTTCACCTGAAAAGTTGTTGCTGGAGAGGCCCAAGAACTCGAGTGAAGTAAGAGAGCCTAAAGATCTTGGGATTGTGCCAGAGAGACTGTTGTTTGACAAGTCTATACAACGCAATGATGGCATATTGTTCCAAAAATGAGGAATCTCACCAGACAAGAGGTTATTTGAGATCAATATGAATTGCAATTGGCTTAAATTACCCAAGAACAGGGGAATGCTTCCACTCAAAGTGTTCGTAGAAATGTCTAGATATGTCAAATTGGGCATCACTTGACCAATGTTATGAGGAATTGGCCCTGAAAATAGATTATCTCTAAGATACAGAAAGGAAATGTTTGAGGACCAGAGTGGGAGTGGGCCCTTATAGCGGTTTGAAGTCAAATCAACAGTGGAACCATAACTGAATCTTAATGAATTGGGCACCTTGCCGCTTAGTTGATTATTAGCGAAATTTAGTTCATCTAATTGCAAATCCAACTGCAAAAACCAATCTGGTATGGTGCCTGAAATCCTAGCATTACGGAGTACCACTGTGGTCAACTCAGTCTGATTTCTAAGCCACGTAGGAAATTTGGGACCCAGTTGGCATGATCTAATGTACAAGTATATTAATTTGAAAGGAGGTATCCAATCAGAACTTACGTTGAAAAGCAAAATGTTTGGGGGATAATTTCCGATTGATACTTCTCTTAGGCCTCCAAGTTTCGCGAAATGAGCTTCTGTAATGGCACCTTCCCATGTGTTGCTATAGATATCAAGTGAAACCAGCGATGAGAGCTCCCCAAGACTTTCTGGGATAATCCCACTCATTTGATTATGTTCAAGGTTAAACTCCTTCAGAGATGTTAAATTTCCAATCGATTTTGGGATTGAACCCTCAAGTGAGTTATCCAACAATTCGAGGTATCTCAAGCTTTTAAGATATCCCAAATAATCAGGCAATTTTCCTGTCAGACTGTTATATGCGAAATCCAAATTCTCTAGTTTAGTGAGATTGAACAACCAAGGAGGTATCGTGGAGGTGAATTTATTGCCAGAGAGATCAAGAACTGAAAGGGATGTGAAATTGATGGAAGGAAGAGTGAGAGGAAGCATGGGAAGACCACAAGAGGGCAAATGCAATTCAACAAGTGAAGGGAGCATATTAACAGCGTGAAGCCAATAGGATGTAGTCTTAGTAAGGTTCACTGCTTCCAAGTTAAGGTACTTTAAGGAAGAAAGAGTTGCAAGCCACTGAAGGTCAGTCTCAAGAGTTCCAATACTCTTAAGATCAAGATAAAGCAACCTTGAGAGGTTTCCAAGATTGGGGGGAATGACTCCAACAAAAGATAAACCAGAGAGATTGAGGTATTTCAGTTTCTCTAGTGATCCAATGAAACTTGGAAAGACACCTCTGAAGTCATTCATGCTCAAATCCAAGTAATCCAAATCTTTCAAAACAAGCAAAGAAGGGTTGATCTCACCACTAAATGCATGCTCTGTTGCTCCGTAATTATCAAAAAAATCGTGATACCAATCATGATTGCGAAGATCGAGCCTGTTGACACGTCCAGTTATGTTGTTGCAGCCTACACCACTCCATTTGCAGCAATCTTCTCCCACCCAAGACAAAAGCCGTCCGGAAGGATCCATGAGGCCTTGTTTGAGCTTGAGAAGGGCTTTCCTCTCTATATCTATGCATCCCACATTATGATCATCACTGCACAAACCGAGTTTAATGGTTTCAAGGGATAAAATTCCTGACAGTATAATTAGTGAGACAAGGTGGATGGAAGCATTAGCACTGCTGTGACCCATGATTCTTTTGCAATGGGATGACCTGTAGGACTAAAGATATGAGTCTGGAAGATTTAAGAGTACAGAGATGCCCTGTATAAAGGAATAAATGACAATTCAGATGGTTGAGCTTTTGTACACTTCGAATTGTATAAAATTATACGCCGCGAATACGCTACCAAGAACGAAAATTTTCCATAATCCCGTCCCTACCTACACAAATTGTGTGAACATCGATTAAACGACTTCCAAGTCTCTGATAAAGATAAAATATCGACAATGACACTGCTACGATCATGCATGCAAAGACTTCCAAGTCAAGTTGAGTTGTGGGGTAAATTGTTCAACCCCATCAGCACTTAAGCCTGAATGACTTTGAAGTTTAAAGTAGCAATTTCAATCAATGGGATATTTAAGACCACAAATATGGAGTACAAGTCAGATAAATAATATCCAAAAGAATACTTGCATCGCATATTTTTCTAATATAAACTATTTGACGTAGTCATAGAAGAGTTATTTGCACAAACATCCTTTGAGGTTTTTGGCTTTTTCACAAAACTCTTTGAGGTTTTAAAAATTACACGAACATCTCCTGAGGTTTAAAATTGTTTTCACAAAACTCCTTTTCATTGATTTTTCATCCAAAAATTGATGATTTTATACAAAATATTCTCTAAATGACAAACTTATGCTTTGAGATTAGATTGCATATACTTCATTGAGGTTAATTTTGTCTTTTGCATAAAAAAAAATTTCAATAAAATCGCCAATTTTTGGACAAACAATCAACGAAAAGAGGTTTTGTGAAAACAAGCTGAATCCTCAAGAGGTGTTCATGTAATTTTTGAGACTTGAGGGGGTTTTGTGAAAACACAAGAAACCTCATATGGTGTTAGTGTAATTAACTCGTCATAGATATGGAACAAGAGATCCTGCTATATTTCTTTTTTTTTCCTTTTTTTTATTTAAAAAAAAATCTCAAATCCTACGAATTTCATATGAGGACATTATCAAGAACGAAAATTGTTTATAATTTACAAATCAAGCAGTATGCATAAGCCAATGCTGTTTATGTAATATTATAAGATCCCAATCTACCACATGCACTAATCTCTACTATCCTTCTCTCCTCTCTCTCCAACAACAACCCACCACCCTATCAACCTCCAACCCGAGCCAATTTCCCCAGACCAATACCTGTACAACCTGGATGAGTCCATTGAGTCGAATTCTACTCACAATATTATACTGAATTATTAAATTGAGAACAATATTGATGTCGGACCAAATTAGACCTGAATTATTAAATTGAGAATAATATTGGTGTTGGATCAAATTAGTAATGACCCTCAGTAGTCCGTTGTACACCACTTAAAACATAAGAACACCAACTGATCTGACTAAATATTTGCTAAAAGTAAATGAGAGACACCATCAGATTAATTCAAATAAAAGACTTCAAATTTTGTTTTCGATGACGGTATATTCTTTGAACGATGAGGAAAAATATTTCATACAATGGTTAGATAGCAAATCCAAGTAAGGCAGCTTATCTCACTGAGACAAAAGGAGAGCATGAGTTAACTCTAGCCTTTGTCCGCACAAATTTTTTTCATAAACGGGTCCCTACCAACACAAATTGTGTGAACATCGATTAAACGACTTCCAAGTCTCTGATAAAGATAAAATACTGATAATGACACTGCTACGATCATGCACGCAAAGACTTCCAAGTCAAGTTGAGTTATGGGCTAAGTCGTTCAACCCCATCAGCACGCAAAGACTTCCAAGCCAGATAATGACTTTGAAGTTTAAAGTAGCAATTTCAGTCAATGTGACTGGGATATTTAAGACCACAAATATGGAGTACAAGTCAGACAAATGATATCCAAAATAATATACTTACGTCACATATTTTTCAAATAAACAATTAGAGGTAGTCATAGAGGAGTTATTTACCCTAACAGTCCTTGAGATTTTCGGCTTTTTCACAAAACTTCTCGAGGTTTTAAAAATTATACGAACACCTCTTGAGGTTTTAAATTTCTTTTCACAAAACTCATTTTCATTTATTCTTCATCTAAAAATTGATGATTTTATACCAAAAAAATTATCCAATTGACAGTTGTCCTGTGAGATTAGATTGCATATACTTCATTGAGAGCATTCACAATGGGCTCCTTAAACCATATCTTTAGACAAATTTTAGGGAGGAATTAGAAAAATACAACTCCAACCATGCTCCCTATCCACCTCCTAAAATACGGAGACCTCTAGGAATCCTAAATCTGAAAAGAGAGAAAGGACTCCTGATGACTCCCTATAATTTAATGCTGCTTTATTTAATAAGTATTTCAAACATTTGATTCATGCTAACTATTTTTATATTATTTTTTTAAAAGAGATTGACCAATTAAAAAAGATTTATAGTATTTATGACCCCCTAAACTAAAGAGCATGATTGGAGTTCAAATTTTATAAAGAGCTCCTAAAATAACTTTGATATGTTTTTAGCTAAAAATTAACTAAAAAATAGGGAGCATAATTGTGGATACTCTGAGGTTAATTTTGTCATTTGCATTAAAAAAATTCAATAAAATCATCAATTTTTGAACAAACAATTAATGAAAAGGGTTTTGTGAAAACAAACTGAAACCTCAGGGGATGTTTATATAATTTTTGAGACCTGAAAGAGTTTCGTGAAAACATAAGAAACCTCATAAGGTATTAGTGTAAATAACTCGCCATAAATATGAAACAAGAGGTCATGCTAAAATATATATATATATATATATTTTAAACACTCAAATCCTACGAATTTCATATGAGGACATTATCAAAAATGAAAATTGTTTATAATTTACAAATCAAGCAGTATGCATAAGCCAATGCTGATTATGTAATATTATAAGATCACAATCTACCACATGCACTAATCTCTACCACCCTTCTCTCTTTTCTCTTTCCAACAACCCACCACCCTATCAACCTCCAACCCGAGCAAATTTCTCCAGACCAATACCTGGACAACCTGGATGAGTCCATTGAGTCTAATTTTACTCACAATATTATACCTAAATTGTTAAGTTTGGAACAATATTGGTGGTCATTGTTGAGTTTGGAACAATATTGATGTCTGACCAAATTAGTAATGGCCCTCAGTAGTCTATCAGATTAATTCAAATAAAAGACTTCAAATTTTGTTTTGGCCTCAACCTCCATTGCTTTGTTAACTCTAGCCTTTGTCCGCATAAAACCTTTTATGCCATCAACCCAGTAAATCCATTTTTGGAGAAGGTGTAGCCTAAAAGCTGTATTGAATTAACGAGAACTTCCTTACCAATATACATTTATGGTATACAGAGTTTTATCATGCCTGCAGTTTCCTTGAAAAGCATCGAACAAGCCACATCTCTTTCATAACTTTCATGCCACCCACGGTTGGTATATTTTTGGGAAATATTAGTACAAAAGAAATATACACGGCAGGGTGACCTGAGAAACCTCAAGTCAGTTCTTTACAAATTGCCTACCTGGACAAGACAACTTAAATAGATGGAGACGAGCAAAAAAATCATAGACAAAACCGTACAATTATATTGATTGCAGATCCGAAGAATTGGTGTGGCGCCCTTCATGTGGCCATGTCAATCACCTAGACTTATGTGCATTCCTGAAAGAAAGAAGAAAACTTTGTTCAGATTGATCAATGGTCTTCTACTCGAAGTAGCTCAAAAGTTATCAACTTTCAGCATTTGATATTACACCATGTGATGACCAAGAAAGTGAAAAGAAAAAAATAAGTATATCGCACCATGCATTTTTGTTTGTTTTATATAATCAAGAACTTAGCAGGAACAAGAATGACGGCCTGTTCCACAACTAGTGCATCAGTTTTAGGCCATTAAAGATTATACACAACTATTTACCTAGAAGAAAGTGTATGAGAGCTATTTACAACCCTTCGGGGAGCACTTGAGCGCCGTGCCCTCTGATCAGGCTCCTTGGTGACACGCATAGCAGAGACTTCTTTTTCCATGGCAGCTACTTCTCTCCGCATCTTTTTGGCCTCAACCTCCATTGCTTTGTTAAGTGTATCCACCTTCTTTGCCAACATCTACTTGATTCCACACAAGAAACAAATTAAGAGCAAAACAAAAGTGGAGAGAGGTTGCAAAATTAATGAGATACATCCTACTAGCTAACCTCAATTGCATCATCCTTGTCCTTGAGGGTTTGATCTTTCTCATGGCAAGCTTTCCTCAAAGATACGACCTCTTTCTGTAACATATCATACAGCACTCCAGAAACATAATCTTCATGCTCTGTCCTGGATTGTTCAGCCAAAGATCCATTTGCCCTCTCCTCATGTCTACCAATTGTCTCATCCATCTGAGTCTGATCACTGGCACTGTTTGTGTTATCTTTCCCAGTTGCATCTGGTACTAGCTTATCTCTGTCTAGCAATCTACTACCACCATCAAACGATCTAGATGAACTCTTGGCTTGTTTCAATATTGCAGTAGCAGTGTTGGAACGGTTGAAACCAGATTGTAAATTTGATTTTGTCCTAGATAGATAGCCATTAGAGGACGCTCTAGAGAAGTTCTCAGCTCCACCAAGAGACTGACGCCTTGAAGGCCCATTGCTGATGATTCTTGCATCTGAGGATGGGCGGGATTTTCCATTCGTTGCTTTAAACTTTTCCTCCAAAACCTTGAATCTTAGTTGGTATTTTTCCTAAGAAATCAATTAATGCTCAACTGTTAAGAAGAGGCTTAAACACATAATAGGAAACAGTTACCCTTACTTGTCAGAGCAGACTAAATTTAAAACAGTTAGCATACCTTTAATTGTGCTTCTGCCTTTGCAGTACGCTCAGCTACTGCCAGTTTGTCTCGAAGTTGTTGCATTTCTCCCTACAAAAATCATGTCAAATATTTCATTTTAAATCTCAAATTAAAAAAAAACTGTTCCTTTCTTGATCTGTTTTCACTTCCACCGCCGCTTCTTAAGGTAAAATAAAAACTGTTCCTTACATATATACAGTTATTCTCTTATCCGGATGTCCGCATGTTATTATCGTGCGGATGCCATTGTAAATAGGCAACAAAGCAGGGAGGGGTTGTACAAAATACATGGGGTCCGCACGATAATAACGTCCAGATGTCCGCATAGGAGAATTTCTGTATATATATTCCGTTTTCTAGCAACTACTCAATTTGCAAATATTTGGGGAAAGCATTATATGTGATCTATGCAATAAAGAACCATTTTCCAGATGGGATATCTGTTTTAAGGTCCTGGGATACGGGGTAGTCTCTATCACTATCCTATATGCATCTTGACAGTAGGCCAACAAAAATCATTGCAGGTCATCTATGGTACTAGATGATAATTCCATATGTTAAACCTCTTGGGTTAACATAGATGATCATTAAATACTTTTAGAACAATTTAAAGAAGAAAAAAAAAAAATTTAATTCATGCTTTCTTTTTGGGCTGACGAGGCATCTGGTCCACATGTTAATTGATAATAACTAGGTCCATGCAGTTGCCTCATCCAGCATGAAGCGCCTAAGCCCCATTCGATTGCCATAATGCCAACCTCTTGGGTTAAGGATGCAACTTGAGCCAATGAAACGAAATGACTATTTGTACAAATTAAAGGAATTGCATGCAGAAATGATGAGGTGGCATTGAAGTTGTAACATGCCTGAAAAAATCTCCTTTCTTCAAGCCATTGTTTTACGGGCATCACTTTGTCACTGGAATCTTTCCACTCATTTGCAACAACAGTGGCAACCCTATTTGCAGAGACCTTTGCACGAGCCACCTCCCGTTCCAACAGTTTTTTCTCCTCCTACACAAGCTTGAAGGTTAGAGGCAGTTTGCATTTGTGACAGACTCAGAACAACTACGAAGTGATTTGCAAGAACTGGAGTTCCAAGAAATGTTTATTACATTCATCTCCTGCACTTTACGCTGGTAATCACGCACAGCATTGGCAGCAGCTCCACCGGCTAAAACAGCCTCCTCAAGCTCACGAACGGTTTGTGTTAGCTTCTCAACCTCAGCCACCTTTTGCCGGTGCATTTTGTCAAGGATTTTGTTCTCCTCCTGATAATCCACTAGTACATGTTACAAAAAATAGAGTATAATGCTAGTACAAAACCCACGGTACATTCCCACAATCACACACATTGCCTGCAGCAGGAAAACTCAGAGAGCATACATACCTGACATATTTCAATCTGTTTCATCAGCTCTTGATTTTTGTTTTGCAGATCGTCAACCAAGGATGCTTTTACCATAGCAATCTGAACAGTTCTCTCGGCCTCAACTAGAGCAGCCTCCTTGGATTTAGTAAGCCGATCAAGTGCTCTGTTGTCATCCTGCAACTTTGCTACCTAAAAAACCAAAACATGAAAAGGTATTTTGAAAAAAAAAATTTAACTCTTTATTTTTCTTTTCATGTGCATGAATCAATAGACCCATAAAGACAGTAAGAATATGGAAACCCAATACATTATGAACATTCTAAACCTCACATGTATAAACCAATATGGAAACCAAAATAGACAGCGAAAATTGACACAGAACATTACTACATCAAAAGTTTTACAACAATCCTATCTGTCTTAAGAATGTTGAATAAAAGAATAGATGAAAATACAAATTGAGGTCATAGTATTGCAGAAGGAAAGTATATACCTCCTGCCTAGCAAGCTTAAGCTCTGCTTCCAGTGGAGCGATGATGGCTTCAATGGGGGGCATTTCATCATCTTTTTGTGCAGCATGAACTCTTCGAAGTGTGGCTTCCGCTGCAAATTGTGCAGCCAAAGCTGCTTTTTTCTCATCATTTATTTTCTTAATCTCAAGATTCTGCAAATCATAGTGTACTCATTATATTGCAAACAGAAATCCATTTGTTGGTTACAGAAGATAGTACAATGAGGGAGCAAAGGGAAATACAACTAGTACCTTGCTTTCCAGAAGGGCTTCAGTTGCTTTCAGCTTTTCATCCACCCTGTTTAGTTCATCTGTCAACTGGAATCATTAACCAACAGAAAAATAATCAGATAGTCCCATTTCTGATTGAACATAAAGTTTCTCCTTTGTAATAAAGAGCAATACATTAATAAATAAAATTCAACATGGTTCTTAAAATCTTGATAATTTTGTAATAAACCTATAATTATCTCACTCAGAAGAAGGCATCAATAAAAAATCGAACAGAACAAAACTAACAAAACTGAGAATAACAATATGGCTATAATCGTGTGGTAAAGGAGATATTTTCTTAATTTGTTTAATAAAATAATATCTCCTCCAAGTTGCAGGGATTTTTCAAAATTAGCTACTCACTGTCAGTAAAAAAAAATGTATAACCCATTACATTTCAAGTTCTTTTTTTTGGAGGGTAAAGGTTAAAAGAGTCCAATTGGAAATTTTGCTTATAAAGCTTTGCTTAAAACTGACACAGCTTTAACACAATTGCTAAGACTCTTGTAATCATTTAGAATTCAAGTCTTTCATTGGAAAGTGGCATTATAAAATTTTCACCATGTCTATGTCCCAAAAGGCGGGTATTCTAGTCATCCACCTGTTTGTTAAGTGAAGCTGCTGGATATAATAGTCAATATTTTAAAGCAATAAAATGTGAATCCATCACAATAGAAGAAAATGATTATATAAAAAAATAAAAAATAAAAACTAAAACATTAGAAGCTCAAAACATCCATTCACAACATGGCAATTGAATAAGTAGGGTTATCTTGATAAATTTGAGATCAATAAATGTTAGAATAGAATAAAACCATTAATCCAAAAGGCAATAATACTTAAAATCCAGTAACCACTAGGTAATATAGCAGACTGAAGGTTTCAGCTTAAAGTATAAAAAGACTGAAGATTAACATAGAAGACTATCAAATCTCATCTTGGTTGTCCAGAAGTTCCACTTACAGACATTTTTTTATGGATATAAAACAGCATTGCACACCTTAGTATGTAGACTCACAATCAGTCAAAAAATAAATTTCCTGCCTAACTCAAATGAAATGCATATACTAAATTGTTTGCAGTATTTAAAATAACTACAATATATTTTTTGCATGGAAATAGATTGCTCTTTAATTTTAAGAAGTGGAAGGGTATTTTTTTTAAGCAAGAGTTCTCCAAAATAACTGTTGCATCTAATAGAAGGTGTAAAACATTGTTAGATAGAAAAAAAAACAACTTTAGAAAGAGTTGGCAAATAAAAGTCTGACAAAATCTGTCTCATTCATACATTCTAGTATATTGCTAATTCCATCATTAAAAAAACAATAAAGATACTTTCTTTGATCATGCAACAACAATCAATGACCATAATCACAACTTCACAAGCCTATCTAGCTCAAAACTTGGTAATAACATACTATAAAGTACCAAAATTTGACAACATCGTGCTACGCAAATTGTTATAAGAAAATAAAAATCAATCCAATTGCTAATGCAAATAGAAGCACAACTTCGGCTTCATAAGCAAAATAGAGTACCTCTTCCACCGCCTTCTCTTTAAGGCGCTCTGAATTCCTCAAAGACTTGATTTCCCCAACAGCATCTCCCAATTCCCTATCTTTATCTGTTATTTCATTTCATAAATTAAAAAACGTATATATCAGTCAAATTTGACCTTATAAATTATAAAGTACACGAAATATAATTATAAATAAGAAATTTCTTTTTAGGAAAAAGAAAAAATCAAAGCTAACAAATTTGAAATATCGTTTCTTTCCTTAGCAAGAAAATGCGGCTCTGAATTTAGAAGAAATTGGTTTCCAGAAAATACGACGAATTGGTCAATTTCATGAAATAAGAATATCTTCTCTCCCTATGTACAAAGAAAATGTGAGCTCCAAATTTTGCCGGGAAAATGGAGAGCGGAGAAGGAAAGAAGACGAGAGAGACCTCGGAGATCGTTCTCGAGGCGGTTGAGCTCAACTCGGACTGGATCGGAGCCGTGCATTAGGGTGATGATGTCATCGACTTCGGAGCCGGCTCGGGAGATTCCGGCGGAGGAGCTGGTTTTCCTGCGAGCCCTGAACGACCCCGAGGCCGTGAGCCCAGCCGGCTTCGTCGGCGGCTGCTCGTGGTCGCCGTTGCTAATGTGAGCGTTAGCGCTGGCCATTGGAGGAGCTGGGGAGAAAGATCCGCTGCTGCCGTGCTCACTCAACACCTCCCTGAGCCCTAAAATACAAGAACAGAGAGCTCCACCCAGAGAGAGTCTATAATTTACTCTGTTCTAAGTGTTAGTGAGAGTGAGTTTTGTCTTATTTTGTTTTATTTATTTATTTATTCTTTGTTTAAGGAAAGGGATTAAGAATCTAAGATGGGGTTTAGGCGGGGTTTAAATGCAAGAGAGAGAACTGAAACGACGACGTAGCACGGAGGGTGGAGGCAGTTATACTGTGTGGTGCTGTCTACCCTTTGTAAGCTGCATCCGTATTTGGTTGGAGTCTATCTGTCAAAGGAAGGGGGGCTGTTCGATGAGAACAAAGTCCAAATAGCTAAACCTGACAACACTAATTCTTTGTCGTCAAATGAATTTAAATTTGTTTTTTTGCTCAAGACAAAACTCAGTTCGAGTCTCCAAATGAATTTACTTGTTAAAGTCAACATATAAAATATTTTTCCTATGATTTGATTGAAGGGTTTGTATACTTTTAGAGTGGTGATTTTCCCACTCTTTTTTTTCTATTTTATCATTATACTCTTTTTATAAGCTAAAAAGTATAAGTGATAAAATAGGAGTGAAATCGTTTACTTTTATGGTTGCAGAATTTTCGTTCTAATGTTGAAAGCGTTCTAAAATTGATTTTTCTTTCGTTGCAAGAGGTTTAACTCAAGTCATTAAGAGCAGTTATTTATATATGTGAAATTATGTTCAAAATCTTTCTTCATCTAAAATATCACTTGTATAAAAAGAAATAATGAATCAATTATAAGGCACAATGTCACCGATCAACTATGCTAAGGAATTTTCGCATGAGCATAGTCTTATTGAATGTCTATAAAATATAATGTGATGTCATAATTTATTTAAGCCTAAAATAGAATTCAAAAAGTGTGGCCTATATCACTACTCTTATGATTGGAAAACATGTTTGATACCAGTACAAAATTGTTTTCAACTTCAGGAATTATGAAATGTGTTTGCTACAAGGCCAAGCATCACAATTCCGCTCAAGGCACAAGATCCATGACTTCAAGGCAAGGCAAGATAAGGTGTAGGGCTTAGGAGTTAGGGTGATCAAGATTTAAATCCTATACAATGTTGTGGTTCGAGGTTTAGGGAATAGGCCCCGTTTGGTTCACATAACGGATTTGAGGGGAAATTACTTTTCATGTCATTTCCCAAATGATAAGAATATAGAAGATTTATTTCCCACGTTTGATAATGCTAGGAAAGTAACCGGAATATATCACTTTATTTCCTTTCTCATATTTGTTTTGAGTAGGAATGGAAAACAAAGTTTGTATAATTTTCCAATTATACCTATATTAAATCAAATTAAAAAAATGCATTTAATGATATATTGCAATTCTAAATTGTAAATAGGGACAAAATGGTCATGAAAAGTGTGCATTTAATGTTGACTCATTTTCCCAAACTTTCCCATGAGATTGAAAAACAAAACCCAAGTTGGAAGGAGGGCTTCACTTTCCCTCTTACTTTCTCATGTGCCAGCTAGGCAATCATTTCCCATACTTGGACTTACCAAACATGTGAAAGCAATTGATTTCTCATCCTAAGCTTCCTTTTCCATTAACCAAACGGGGTCTTAGGATCTAACTCTATGTTATCATAACATTGTTATAAGCCTAGGTTTTTAATCCAAGTTTCAAGTTTAGGTTTGAGATTGACCAAAAGACTGAAGTTCGATGCAAATTCCCATTCTATAGGTACCCCCGTTCACTCCGAGGCCATTCAACGGCCATTCCACGTAATACTTCCTCTCTTCGCCGTTATATAGGTATGGAATATAATGTTTTCCTTTGTTTATTGATTTGATTGAGTGGGCCATCCGCTCTTTTCTTTGACTTCGTAACCTTTGGTGCCTCCTCTCTACCCGCAGGTTAACAATCAAGTTTCCTAGGCGTATCATCCAGTTATCCAATTCAACAAGTTTAGAACACCAAAAATAGCTAAAGCTGAGTCCCACATCGAAAACTTAACAAAATAGAAAGTCTTATATAATAAATGGTTTCAGTCCTAATAACATCAGGGCTTTTTGTATAAAACCTCACACCTGCTAAACAAGTGGTTAAGTTGGGGACAATATCGATGTCACTAGTGGTGGGCCAAGAATCCGTCCCTCTGAAATCTTAACAGCGAACGGCCGGATATCTAATCTCTAGGAAGCTTGGAGTTCAGCATTTTAAGTCAAAGATTAGGAGTTCTCTCTTCTAAATTAAGGGAAATAACTATTGCTTCTCTCTTCTTCCTCTTTTTTCAAAAGTAATAGAGAAATCTTATTTCCATATTTGGTTGAGTTTTATTGCCTAATTAGGAAAACATTTTGTTGGATTCAATAAGCTTAATTTAATCCAGTATATGCCAATGCAAAAGAAGTATACAACGGGGACTAAATTGTACTTATCATATATGTGGACCAAGTAATGTAATCTGATGTCTCATATATATATGCACTCTCACTAACAAAGCTCCACTGAAATTGGTTGTATTGCCATTGAAGCTCTGCCTGCTCTTCTTGTTGGAAAAATAAGGAGATTTAATTGCTCTATTTACAAAAAATTCAGAAAATAATTAATGTAAATAAATATACCAAATTAAAATACATAAAATAAAACAAATATCAGTATAAAGAGAAGTTTAGAAAAACCATAACACGGTTGAGTCTAAAACTTAGTTCTATCTCCTTAATACTATGTTACTTACAACTCTCTCTCTCTCTCTCTCTCTCTCTCTCACTTTTATTGACCATACATGTATGCACACGTAGAATGATGTTATTTAATTTAAACGCAACGGACAAAATTAAATTAAGACTTAATTACTGTTTCACCTTTTGGAATGGATGCTCGATTTCACTTTACCCATTGAAACATAAATTTTCTCATTTAACCTCTTGAATCTCTAAAAATTGCTGAAATGTTCTCACTTTACCACTTCCGTCCACAAAACAGTTAAGTGTGCTGACGTGGCACAAACATTTTAGTAATTTTAAGTCCTTGTGTGTGATGAGTAAGAAAATTGGATATATTTTAAAAATCTTTAATCTCAAAATTTAAAAAAATCTCATCCACAGCCACCCCCATCTTTTCTTCACACATTAACAAGCTTGCAAACGGAAGCATTAGCAAGCTTGAAAATCGTAGTGGAGTTTCCTAACTTGCAAAATGGAATCCAATGCGGAATTTGGGCCTGTGAGATGAGACCAAGTTCATGCATGTACAAGTCGGAATTTGGGCAACCACCGTCTTCACCTCCATTCTCGGCATGGCCCTAATCTAGGCAAGCACTTTCTCTCTGTCTCTGTCTCACAAGGTGGTGTCTTGAGAAGACATGGTGCGTGGTGTCAGCTGAGGTGCTGGGTGGTGGTGGTTTGGTTGTGTTGAGTAATTCCAAGGAGGGTTAGATATGGGGTGGAGGTTGGGTTTAGAGAGGGGAGGGGAGATAGAAGAAAGAAGAGATGAGAGAGACCAGAGGGAGGAGGTGAGGTGCGATGGGGGTTGGGTCGGGGAGGGGAGAGAAGAGAGAGGCAGTGGGAGTGAGAGTGAGAGAGAGGCACATAGAGAAGAGAGAAGAGAGATGAGGTAAAATTACTAAATTGCCACGTCACGTCAGCATACTTAACAGTTTTGTGGATGAAAATGGATGAAAGTGGTAAAGTGAGAAAATTCCAACAATTTTTAGAGATTCAAGGGGTTAAGTGAAAAAATTTCAATTTCAAGGAGTAAAGTGAGATCGAGCATCTGTTCCAAGGGGTGAAACAGTAATTTAGCCATAAATTAAAGTGGTCTATCAAACAACAATTTGATTTGACTGTGCTTGAGGGGCAAGAAGCCAACATACATCATGTTAGTTAATCAGGTCATCAAAATTTCTGGACAAGAAAGGGAAATGCTAACCAAGTTGACAACTAACTAAACGAGAATATGGAAATTGTGAATTTACAACACAGAAAAAGAAAGGGAGAATAAGTTGCTTTTGCTTCTCCATTTGGAAACAAAAATGGACACATGAATGAATGAGGTTTGTAGCTTTCTACCAATCCTACTTTCATGTAGATAGAGATTTAATCAAAATTTGCACAAAAAGTAGTTTTCATGGGTTGCATACATTTTTTTTACCCCAAATATATGCATATATGTGTCCAATAATATATATACATATACACACAATCAATTTTATTGAGGGGGCTCTTTCGGAACCCACTACAAATTTTACTTCGATAATCTTCATTCAAATATCATCATTGCAAATAATTAGACAAATTGAAAATTATTAAGACATCTTGTTGTGATCAACAAAATCTATCAACATTGTGTTCAATAAAACACTAACAATGACAACCATTTAATTGAGTGATTAAATAGTTTTGAATTTTGTGACTTTTTATAAGGATAATCTTTGAAGAAACACTTAAAAAATATACCATACATAATACAATGCATAATAAAACGTACAAGGATGTCCCTTAAATAAAGTTACCCGATAAATATCTCAAGTAAAGCTCTCCATCTAAGCGCCTGTTGTATATATATATCCTTTAATCATTTTTTTATATGATGATTTTTAAAAATAGGAAGACAAATCCAGTAGAAGAGTTTTGAAAGCAAACCTAAATGCGTGCATATGATGAAGATGTGCGATCAAACATGTGAAATTAGAAGGAACGTTGAGTTGGGGAAACACAAGAGTATAAGCATTAAGCAATGATGTGTCAAAAGCAGGAAGGAAGGAAATGAGGGGAGTGGATTGATGCTGAGAGAAAAAGCAAAGCAATACTGTAAAGGGTACAAAGTGGGACAAGAGCACATGCCATGGGAGGTGAGAAAGCGTAGAGAAGAGAAGCACCACAACATTGACAAAGCATGAATTGAATTCTTTTCTTCCTTCCTTCCTTGTAGCTTGTAGCTCTCTATCTATCTAAATATTATTTGTTTATTCATTTAGTTATATATTGGTTGCAGAATTATTTAATTTAATTTATTGGTATCAATCTATCTATCTATCTCATTCTTCCTAATGATTTGTCACTCATTAAGACATGGTACCTCGATCCCTGACACTTGGCTAATCTGTACGATTTCTGAGTTGGGTCAAATCAAGTTTTGAATCCCACTTGAATAGCAGACAATAATAGTGTATACAAGAGAAGGGAGAATCATCAAGACTTCCAATTATTGATGTATTGTGTGTTTGGTATGTATCAACGGTTAAGAGTAGCAGAGTTGCTCATACATATATTTCCAACTATTAATAAAGTACGGATTTTATATGCATCAATGATTGATAGTCACACGTGCACACGAAAAACAACTGATCTAAAACATGTAATGGGTAGGCTATAAGTTATAACATATGAAATACAAATCCTTAGAATATTTTGGTGATTGTAGTATCATTGTCGTGTAAATCCTTAGGTTTAATAATCATTGCACGTGCAAGGGGCTTATAGCTCATATGGTTAAGAACATTTATCTATACATCCGAGATCCTAAGTTTGATTCCCCCCTCCTCCAATATTGATTGTATAAAAGATAAAAATTATCATTGGGCATATATATATTTGGAGGATGTGCTGCCACCGTTACCAAAACAAAGAGGCAGTTTATGATTGATAAACAAACAATAAATTGGAAATCTGTAAACAGTACATGGATTATATGTTACACAAATAAGAGCTCCCGATTATGGGAGATAAGACATTAATTTAGGAACGAGGGTGGTTGGTAGTTTGATCAAGTACTTTATCCGCTACATGTTCTTGAACATTACCGTTCCTTATGATACTTCCGAAACTTTGCTTGTATATTTACCAACGAAGAAAAAGAAAACACTTTGCTTGCACAAAACATTAAGACCTATCACTTGCCAGGACCCAATATTGTTGTGGCATATATTTAAAAGCCCAATACCTAGAGAATATGCTCCGTCAGGAGCTTCTATAATGAGGGGCTATATTGAGAGATTATAATGAGGAGGTTCAATCCAACAATTCAATAATAACTCAGCATTTGATCACACGGCTTAACATAACCCCCCTCCATAAGCCCTCATTATATCCTCCGTGTGCTTGGATATAATTAAGCAGATTGCTTGATGCAGTTGAATTGGAAAAAGAAAAAAGAAACCCTTATTTTGGTTACTCTCAACCTCAATGCTAAAGTTGTAGATTCCAAAATCAATCACCAGTAGACCTTTCTTAACAAGCCTTACAAACTTCGTCACAGACCTTTCAATGACGTAGAAATAAATGTAAAACAATAATGTTAAACAAATGGATTTATTTAACTTCCATGATTTTCAAATCATCTAGCAACTTCTCAAAATCTAAGGGAGAAAATATTTCTCCACTAAGATAGCAAGTACTGAATCAAACCAACCAAGAGGAAGCAAGCTTACATGAAGTATTGATGTTGCAATGCCTATGGAACGGGGAACTTTGTTTGATTGGGGGACACATGATAATGCAATAGTGGGAGAAAAAAATATCCTCTTCATGATAATGCTATAATGAAATGTACATGGTAGTGCAAGAATCATGAAATAAATAAAAGTGTTATTACTCAATTCTTATTTAATGAGTATTTTTGTATTTCTAAAAGTTACTAAGAGTTCTATTTGAAGCCTATAAACAAGGCACTTCCTTGCAAAGCAAACCAGATTGGATGAAAGAAAAATTAAGTCTTATTGAAGGCTTGGTGCCTTGATTGTCCCCTCCTTTACATCTTTTCTCTTCTCTACTTAATCATAGGCAACACCCCACCTTGTGCTGTCCTGCATCACATGAACTGTAATCTCCTCTAAATTTTTGAGGTTTTATTTTAAACATATTTTATAATTAGATTACACAATATACGGAGAGAGCATCCATAAGCAGGCATGCAAAAGCTTAGTATACCTTCTTATCCTTAATTTACTAAAATCTTACAATAAATCATGTAGCAGAACTACATTAAATATTAAAAAAAGCTTAAAACCTGTAACTCAAGAGGTTTGACCTCACTAATAATTCTATTTTGATTCAGGACCATTTGATAAAATTGCTTCACGTTCCTGACGACGTCGTTCTCTCTGCAAAGAAACATATATACCAGATGTAGGGATCCACAAAACGAATCTAAAAGACCAACCAACTGACTCAATCCAATCCAATCCAGAACTGATCGCATTGGATTGGAGGGATTACAGTTTTTTATTTTAGAAACTGAATAACAGAAGAAATCAAATTCAGTAACAATATGTCTAATTTTACATTTCCAAGCTTTCAAATTCATTCCACCGAAGCCACTATTATGGAATAGATATCAACTTAGTGATCATACCAGAAAGTTTTAAGCAACAAAAATTATGTTTATGTTTGACAACTTTGACCTCACTGATACAAAACCGGGAAGATCAAGATTTAAGTTGGTAAGTGAGTGAATATAATAACATCATGTGGAAGCAAGCATAGTTAAAGAGTTGGTCAAGCTTAGTTTTAAGATGCATCCTGCAAGCGTATGGCCAACCAAACGAAAGTTCTCTAAGAAGTTTAATACCATATTTGTTTTCTCTGGAATATAATTTGCTTAACAAATAGTGACAGAAAACATACCCTTCTTTCCCAGTATGGAAGGAAGCAGACAAAATCATAGACTGGAGTAATGGTTGAAACTAGTACAATATTCAGCCCAGTAAACACCAAGAGTGCAGTCATAGGTCGAGTTCTATGTGGCATTTTCTTTACTGTCAAGACTCTTTTTCAGCTCTGTAATCAAGACCATAGCAGTTCAGAAACTTTTTCCAGAAAACAACACACACATGCACACAATGATGAGAAAGTAAAAAAATTCATGCAACAAGTTGCCCCATAGTCATATGCTACAAATTACAATGCAGTGGATAGAGTTTATAGTTCGAAGTTTCAAATGGAGGTCGTAACAATGGGAAAAAAAAAAAACTTATAATACAGACTCATTTGAGTGAGCAATAGGCACAAGAAAAGGAGAAAAGACAAAAAGGTTCTCACAGAGGCATTTCATCAAACAGTTGGTAGGCTAATGTAAAAATTAAAAGTAAAAATTTGATTATCAATTTAAAACATGAAATACAATCGACAACCACTCAATCACTAAAACACGAAATTAAAAGCAAAAATTTAATTATCAATTTAAAAAAAGAAACTGAGAAGGGAGAAAATGTAGGCTTGGAGTTGAAGCTTGGAAAATACCTGCGCAATGGAGCAAGAAAAGAGCCACGAGAGAGAAGTACAATCTCTGACAATCCAATTATTTACTGACAATCCTATTATTTATCTGCAAAACAGAACATCAATATTAGCATGTGTACTTATCATAACCACTTAACTGATTACTAACAATTATTATTAAGTATTAGACTAATAACCAAAAACAGAGAAACCACTTAACTGATCTTACACTAATAACCGAAAACAGAGAAACCAAAGCAACTAAATAATGAAATACAAGTCTCATATAACAAGATCAGTCACATGAAAGTATATGTGAAAGGGACACAAGAGCACAATTGGATATTTTACTCTAATCTCTTAATAGGATTAAAATTTACTTACATGAGGCTTAATAGAGATTGACAAAGACATCAATGGGCCAGTAATCAGATGTACGCTGAGATGATTTCACCGAGTGCAAACCTGTCTCCTCCTGAAATTGTTTTTTCACATTTACAGAAGGAATCAGGTTATTACCCATATCAGATCCATGTCTAACAATCTAATACAAGGGATAAGGAGGAAGACCTCCAGTTTCATGCTTAACAAAATGAAACGGATCACATAAATGGTTTGGTTTTATTTTAGCTTAGTAGTTTTTAGAGAATTATAACTTAAATACCAAGCACTTGCCTTTTGAAAACTTTCCAAATCATAGACTAAAAGGTATGCTATAAAAGCCAAATATAATATGCACAACAAGATGATCCAATACGCGTTTTTCAAAGGTGAGGAAATATTACTCCATCGTAGAGGTTAAAAGGGCCTACCAACCAGCTAACCACAAAGACGAGGAAACCAGGCAGCTAGTAGTGTTAACTTGTGATCAGATGCAAAAAGTTTTCACTTGTGATCCCAAAATTGATGACCCCAATTGTTCAAACAATTGAGCCCCTGTAACATTAAATACAAAGAGCACGCTTTGAACTCTGAACTCGCTGTGAAAGACGCTCCCTCTGAAGGAGAGGGCACAATCTGAGAGAGGCTTGCTCGCTCAGAAACTTATTCCAAAAAGCAACACATGTACGCATACAGTAGAAAAATTCAAGCAACAAGTTTCCAAATGCCATATGCTACAAATTACAACGCAGTGGATAGAAGCAGCTCAAACATGCCTAGTTGGCCCTTTATAGTTGAGCTTCAAATGGAGGTCGTAACAATGTAGGGAAAAAAAACCCTTATAATACAGACGGCACAAGAAAAAGAGAAAAGACAGAGATTCTCCCAGAGGCATTTCATCAAACAGTTAGCAGCCTCACATGGATTTTACTACCAATGAAATACAAGATTGCAACCACTCAATCACTAAAACGCGAAATTAGAAGTAAAAATTTGATTGTTTTATTATGTTAAATGATGAGAATGGAAGAGAGTATTCATTCACTTAGAAAAGGAAACTGAGAAGGGAGAAAATGTAGGCTTGGAGTTGAAGCTTGGGAATTACCTGCGCAAACGCAATGGAGAGCAAGAAGAGCCACGCGAGAGGAGAGGACCCGTGTGTGAGTGCCTCTTTATTTTCAGCCCCACCAGGATTATGTTGTTGGGTCGGGTCGGATCCAATATCTCAAACTTAAAAGACCCACCTTCCAACCCATTTTAAACTTCTAACCCGATAGATGACTCATTTAAAAAAAATTTGGTTTTTCAGAGTTAATGAACCATATATGGTTTCCCCTCACGGACATCCATTGTTAGGACATCTCCAACCATGTTAGAGCTAAACTCAAATTTTTATTCTCCAAAATAATACTATTCATGTATTTTCAGGACTCAAATTTTTTTTTTTCCTCCAACCTTACATATTCATAATTTGAGTCCGCAACTTTACTAAATTTTTTAAGAATGATTATCCCATAATTTTTTTTTCTTGTTAATTTTTCTTGACATTATTTTTGTTTCAACATTCGTAATTTAATTTTCTAAATATTTTAACCTAAAAAAAATTAAAATTCCAAAACATAATAGAATTTCACTTAAAAATAAAAACAAGTACAACACCATTTTATTTCATGGACTTTGAAAGTAAAAACAAGTAGCACACAATTTATATTAAAAACAATTGAACCACACGATTTTTTTAAAAGCGGTAGCAATCCTTAGAGCTGCTATTTTTGCGTATGCCCGGAATAATTCGAACCATTCATTGAAGCCATTACCATAATTGTCTTCCATTTTTACTTTTACTTTGACTTCATTGGATTCCTTTATCCTCATTCAATAATGTTATGAACTTTTGCCCACCTCCACTTGTGTTCTTCAATTATTTTTTGAACCCTTTCCCATCTCCTATTGTCTTGTTTCAATAATGTTCTGAACCATTGCTCATCTTTTTCCATCTCACTTTATTGGATTCCCTTATCTTTCCTATCTTCATTCAATTATTTTCTCAACCATTTCCCATCTCTTATTGTCTGGTTTCAATCATGTTCTGAACCATTGCTCATCTTTGTTCATCTCACTTCATTGGATTCCCTTATCTTTTCCTATCTTTTCCTATCTTTATTCAATTATTTTTAAACATGTAGGTCATCTCATTCTCTTATCTATTTAAGAAGTGTTATTCTATCGAATTGACCACACAATCTGGATTATTACTTGGCCGATTGTATCTACCCTCGTTGGGCTATATTGGTTAAGACGATCCCAACCGGATACTCAAAAAAAAAAAACAAAAAAACTATTTGCCCAAAAACAAGAGGCTTATAAGAATGATTTCAAATAGCCTTCGGAATACTTCAAGCTCAATGGGCAATTGTTATGGGACCTGCACGTATGTAGCGCAAAGAACAACTTCATTCAATCATGATGAGCATAATATTGCACAACATGATTGTTGAGGATGAGTATGAGGATATAGATGCAGAATCTGATGATGATGATAATTGTCCACGAACATCTAAAAGAGCAAGAGCAAGACTTGCTTATGAGCTTGAGCCAACTATCACGTACAATATAAATCGAGACAAACAAACTATCTCAGACTACATGGTCCGTCATAATGGAGTCCGTGCTTCGCAAGTGCATCATAATCTAAGAAATGATTTGATCAACCACATTTGGAGATGCGAAGGAGAGGGCCAATGAGCTACGTTGTGTGTTTAAATTATAAAAGTGGTTGTGTGATTTTAATGAATTATGTGGTTTATCATTGAATTTTAAAAAAGACTAATCATAGGAAAATAAAAGACAATCATAAATAAAGATAAACTATAATTATAAATAAAGATAATCAACAATTACAACTAAACATAAATTAATAACCACTATGTGGAGGGCTTGGATAATAGTCTCTAGAGTTGTCTTCTAGATTGTAAGGGGAACTTGTATTCATTTCGGCCTCAATAATTTCGTCTTGCATATTTCCCCAATACTTCTTCTTTCTCAGAGTAAATTTGGATAGGTCCATGGACATTATCCTCTGTTCATTGGCCTCCTTATCTTGTTGGATTTGATAGGCATGTTGTTCTTGTAGGAGCTCTAACTTTTGCCTCATATCCTCCTTTGCCTCATTTCCTTGTTGAACCAATTCAAACAAGAACTTTCCACTTTGGTTGAGATAACCTTCAACACCTTTCCCTTTCTTTTTTTCATCCTTTTGTTTATCTCTTCCCAACGGCCTTGGAGTAGGCATGACCACATCATCTTCATCTTCCTCCAAATTGACTGTATTGCCACTATGAGAAGAATCTTTGAATGTTTGTGTAGGAGATTCACATAGGTCGTTCTATTTTGGGTAATCTTTTAAGATTTGCCAAGCATGATACAACTTGAAAGGTCTATTTTGGAGGTTTATTATCATTCAAGAAAATTGTTTTTGCATTCATATCATACCCATGAAATAAAATAAAAATCAAGTTAATAATTGAAAAGAATTAGAATTATAAATTTAAGCATTGTAAAAAATGGGTACTCACCACATCTTCAAGATTGAAGCCACTCATATGCCTTGCACTGGCCTTTATCATACATGCCTTCCATAGAGAACATTGTTGGTTGATGATCTCGAACCGAGAAGCAATAGCTTGCTGTCATCGTACCTCGGCTCCGCTCATGCCCGGATTATTTTCCAAAAACTTTTGGTACACACGCAACCAAAATGAGTCTTTTGATTTATTGGAGCCAATAGGCCTATCTTCAGAGATAGAAACTCACCCTTTGCACAATGCCCAACGGCGAAATCATGAATTTTTTAACGGGTGGGCTAGCTAAAATTTTTAGCTTAAAATATAATTTTTTTTTATATAAAAAAACAAAAGAAGGAAGCAAAAATAAAAACTGTAGCGTACACGTTTATAATCTACACGTGGATGCCAGTCATTGGTTAAAAATAACAGAAAACAAATTAGAAAAGCCTTCAAGAATCACATATGGGGCCATATGGGTTTTTTATCTTCAAAAGCTCCCCAAAAGGAAGCAGACTTGTTGTTGTTGGCCAATATAGATATAGGTTTTTCCTTCAAAAGCTACCTAGGCTACAGCCCACCTTAGTCGTGGTTGTGGTTCCGCCCTTGACAATGCCTCATCTTCTTGTGGTTTTCAATTCACACCTCTTTGGGGTTTTGGGGTCATTCTCAACAAGAATGAACGTAGAATGAAAAAATAGAACAAAGGGAGAAAGAAAAAAAAAATTTGGTGGATTATTTACCAAATGAATGACTATTTATAGAGTTTGGAATAAGTTTTGTGGTTAGATCTGATTTAGATTAATTATAAATATTATTTTGATCGTTGGATTTAAATTTGAGCCGTTGGATGTGAAATTTTACAGTTCAGATTGCCTAAAATTAATCTTGATCATTAATGTAAAATATAGTTGTTGGAATTATAAAAATATATATGTTTTTTTAATAAAAATATATATGTTTTTTTTAATAAAAAAAACAGCACGGCTTTTGAATTTTTAGGCGTTGGAATCACTTTCTTGGTGCTAATTATATCGCACAAATCTGGCAGACAACAAAGCTGTCTCGTGGGGCCCATCAACTTTTCTTCTTCACATGGGCTTCCAAGTAGGCCTCATCCTTTGGCCTACGGGCTCTGGGCCAATGGGGCCCGCCACCCATCGAAAAGGCCCACTGGCCGCTGGCTAAACAGGCTTGGGCTTGGGTGTCTGCCCGCAGCCGGCTGTTAGGCCCGCATACATATATAATTATGTATAAATAAGAGTTTAGGATTAGGATTATATCACCTAAATCACATATATAATTTGTTTCATTTCATTTACTTTTCTTTACTCATTCCTAGTTTATAATTGGATGATTAGCACATTAATTTGTGTCAATTATTAATACAACAATTATATATATAAATAAGATGAAAAACATATCATATCACCAAATATAATCATATCACGAAACATAATCGTACCACCAAATATAATCATGCTTTTCTTGAACACATCACCAAACATTTGTATATTTATTCATACCATTCTTTAAAAAAAATATTTTTTTGATACTTATTATTTTTTTAAATTATTTCTTAAAACGTATTACGGTCTAATTATGTAATAACCTAAAAAATAATACTTGATTTTATTATTTTTGTGGAAAATCTTATTAAGTTGTGTGACTTTATTGAGTGTTTTATGAATTTGGTTTAATGTGAAAATATTGGAATTAAGTGAGTTTAATCTCAAATTTGGACTAAAATGCCCTTATGATTAAGTTTCTGATTTTTTTCGAATGAAGTAGGCCCGTTTCGGCACGGCCCGATGGGCTTTCTCAAGCCCGGCCCATGGGTCGGGCTTGGGCTTTGAAACCTTGACTGGCCTGGCCCGGTATTTTTTCTCTCCTCTTTAAAGCCCGGTCCGGCCCTTCTCAAGCCCATTAAATTTGGGCCAGGCTAGCCCGACTCGACCCATTGACGAGCCCTACTTCCAAGCAAACTTTGGGCTCCACATAAAATACCAGTCTAGGCAAAACTTGGACCACCCCAAATTTGAGATTTCTCAAATTTCCACCCCCGAAAATACATGGGTTTGAGAAGAATTTTGGACTTAAAACTGAAAATTTGGGTTTCCACCCGAATGGTTGGAGATGGTCCTAGGCATTCTCCAACCCATTTGGACTTAAATCCAAATTTCCTCTATCCAAAAAGTAACTATTTGAGTTTTGTCCGGACTCAAACCAGTTTCCCCCCCAAAATCCGCAACTTTATTAAATTGTTGGGTTAATGACCTAAATGGTCCCCAAACTATCGCGAAATTATCATTTTGGTTCACCAACAAAAATTTTCAATTCAAACGTCCTTAAACTTTTTATAATGTACCAAAATCGTCCTTCCGTCAAAGTCTGTGTATTATTCCGTTAAATATACTCACCTAAAAATACGGTTTTGTCCCTCGATTTAACGGAATAATACACAGACTTTGTGGAAGGACGATTTTGGTACATTATAAAAGTTTAAGGACGTTTGAATTGAAAATTTTAGTTGGTGGACTAAAATGATAATCTCGCGATAGTTGAGGACCATTTAGGTCATTAACCCTAAATTGTATAAAAATGGTTCAAGTCTATTTTTTTTTTCATGGATAACTTTTCTTCATTTAATCTTTTTAAATAACTTCATAATTTAATTTTTTGAACAATTTGATCTTAAAAAATTTGAAATTTCACAAATATAATTTTGTTCTAAAAGAGAACACACAATACTTCAAATTCACCATACATTAAACCCAAAATTCACCATACATGAAACCCAATAGGAATAAACTAATAACCACCATCGTGGGGGCTTGGATAATAGTCCCCTGAGTTGTCTTCAAGATTAACGGCAAATTGTTGACCCAGTGCATGTTCTTACATAATTTCATCTTGTTTAACCCCCCAATACTTCTTCTTTCTTGGAGTAAATTTGGACACGTCTATAGACATTATTTTTTGTTATTGGGCTTCCTTATCTTGTTACTTCTAATACGCATAAGCATAAGCGTAAGCTTGATCTTGGACAAACTTGTCCAATATATTGAGCTCCGGTCTCCTATCCTTCTCGAAAGGAATGCCTTGCTCAACCAATGATTCCAAGTACTTATCCCTTGTTTGTTGAGAAGGGTCAGCCATATTCCCTTTTTGTTTTTTGTTTTTTTTTTTGGGCAGCCTTTTGTTTATCTCGGCCCTCAAGCCTTGGACTAGGCAAGGATGGTCGTGGACTAGGCATGGCGATATCGTCTGCATCGTTGTGTGGGAGGCTCATTTATATCATTCCACTTTGGGCAATCTTTTATGATTTCCCAAGAATGGTACAACTTGAAAGGCCTATTTGGAGGTGTTGGGGTCTTTTTCCGTCGGAAGGCTCGTCCGGGCTTGTTGATTCTTGGATCGCCATAGAGTGATGAATCAAGCCTTCATTGCCTCTTTTTCTGAGTTAGCAAGAACTAGGCCCAAAGTATCCCGAGTGAGAAGCAAGTCCCAGGGGAGTACTTTATTCTTCTTCCAGCGGCTGCATGTTTTGTGCTAATGTTTCCGGCAGCTCGACGAAGAGCTGAAGATGACTTGCTAATGTTGATATGAGATTATATGAGCTTGGCACGAGAGCTTGGAGTGTGGGAGCTAAAGACCCACAAGGTTAGCAAATGAGAATGCATGTGCTTCGCTTGGTGTTGGATATGTTTGAGTTTGGGTGTTGATAATTTGTAGTTTGTGGCTATGGCTATGAGAATTTAAGAGTTTCAAGAGAAGGAGGATGGAAGGAAAAGCTTGAGGTTTGAAGGCTATGGTGTTTAAAGCTTGAAAGGAAAGAAAAGCTTGGAGTTAGGTGATGCTTTATAGATTTAAGAGTTTCAAAAGAAGGAGGATGGGAAGAAAAGCTTGAGGCTTGAAGGCTATGGTGTTTATAGCTTGGAAGGGTATGAAGAGGAAGGAAAAGCTTGGAGTTATGCTGGGCGAGGCTTTATAGGGAGAATGGTTTCAAGGAGAGGAGATTATGGTTGTGGTGCTTGCAACAGCTAGGAAGGAGGTGTGATGATTAAAGAAGGGGGTTGATGGCTGTTGGGATGCTTGCAGTAGCCAAAACAAAAAGTTATTGTGCTGCTCCAACAGCTAAAGGAAGGGACTGAGGGTTGGAGAAAAATTGGTCTATGGCTGCTGTGTTGCTTGCAGCCGAATGAGGGAGGCTTAATGGTGAAGAAAAATTGGTGGTTCTGGAATGCTTGCAGCTGAAGAAAGGTGAGTTCTTCGGTTTTTGAGAGGCTTGAAACAACCAAGAGGGGTTGATTTTGGTTGGGCAATGCCTCCTAATTTATAGAAGGTGAAGGCTCTCTTTGGTTTCCAATAGGTAAAAGGAAGTGTTGGAGCTAGTCTATTTCCAACGGGTAAAAAGGAGCATTGGGACATTCTTATTTCCACCAGGTAAAGATAGGCATTGGAAAATGACTATTTCCTATGGGTAAAAGGAAGTGTTGGAATTTGCTTGTTTCCAACGGGTAATAGGGAGCATTAGGACATTCTTATTTCTAGCATGTAAAGCTAGGTATTGGAAAATGACTATTTCCTATGGGTAAAAGGAAGAGCTTGAAAAATATCTCGTTTGCTCACTCATATTGGAGAACTCCAAGTAATGGGCTTGGACTTTGGTGTTCCCAAGTAGCTAGCCCAACGTGTCCATTGTCCAAGAGCTTCTGTGGGCCTTATGGACCTCCGTAACCTTCCACACCACAATCCCTCATGCAAGCCCCTGTAAACCACATGACTTGGGTTCATGTGAGTAGGGCTGGCAATGGGTCGTGTCGTGTCGGGATAATAAATGTGTCAAGAATACTCAACCCGAACCTAACCCATTTAATAAACGTGTCGTGTCGGGTTCAGTTCGTCTTTTATCGTGTGGGTTTCGAGTCGTATAACAAGTTCATAAATAATAACATGCATGTTACAAAACTCACAATTGAAAAAATTTAAATAAAAAAAATGGAGAGAGGAGAGAAAATATAAGGAAAAGAAAGAAAAAAAAAGATAGAGAGAGGAGAGAAGAGAGAAGGAAAAGAAAAAAATAGAGACAGAGAGAGAGGAGAGAGAGAGAAAATATAGAGAGAGAGAGAGAGAGAGAGAGAGAGAGAGAGAGAGAGAGAGAGAGAGAAGAGAGAAGGAAATAAATAAAAAAGAGAGGAGAGAAAACTAAAGAGAAGGAAAGAAAAAAAAAAGAGGAGAGAAGAGAGAAGAGAGAAGGAAAAGAAAGAAAAAAAGAAAGAGAAGATAGACGGAAAACAAAAGAAGAAAAAGAAACATTATAAATATTAAAAGCCATAGTATAAATTGTTGGAGAGGAATGAGGGTGGTGGAGGTTCGAAACCCCTTGTGTGTGTGCTGAACTCTACATTTCTCTTCATTTTTTCGTAGGTTGGCGTGTATTACACAAGTTGACATGACCCGTTTAATAAACGGGTTAGACAGGTATTATAGCGGGTTGACCGAAATCCACCCGTTTATTAAGGTAAGAACGAGTTGACCCGAAATTGACCTGTTTTTTTATCGTGCGGGTTTCGAGTCGTGTCCGAAATTGCCACCCCTACATGTGAGCTTGATAGGTGATCAACATATGAAAAATGTATTATTGGCTTAGCATGGCATGACATGCACACTATTTCTATATTTATTTAATGAATGAATTCCCAAAATATAGCTTAGATTAACGTATGACCAACATTATACGTTATATTGGGTTTTAAATGTCTTTGGACTTCCCGTGACTTTTTTGGGCATCAACAGGAGGCTTATTATCATTAAGAAAGATCATTTTCACATACACGTCCTATGCATGGATAAAAAAAAGAGTTTGGAGTTGAATAAAATGACAAATATAATTTAAGGCTTTAATAAGAATGGGTACTTACCACATCATGTAGATTTGAGCCACTTTGTGGGTTAGTATTGGCCTTAGTCAAGCATGCCTTCCAAGGAGAACAATGTTGGTTGATAGTTTTGAACCGAGAAGCAATGGCTTGGTGTGTTCGTCGCTCGGGTCCACTAAGGCCCCTATAATTTTTCAGAAACTTTTGATATACAAGCTGCCAAAATGTGGTCGCTTGCTTGATTGGTGCCAATAGTCCCATCTTCACTAACGGAAACGAACCCTTTGCACAATGCCTCATCTTCTTCGGACCTCCAATTCATACCTTGTTGAGATTTTGTGGACATCTTCAACAAGAATGAAAGGGTAGATTATTTGAGAAATGAGTGGGTATTTATAGAGTTTGGAGTGAGTTTTGGGGTTGCATATGATTTAGATTAATTTAAAATATTATTTTGACCATTGGATTTAAATTTTAGCTGTTGGATCTTCTTTTTTTACCATTAAAATAACTTCGATTTAATCTAGATCGTTGATTTGAGTTACTATTAGAATATAATAAAAAAGAAGAAGAGATGTTTGAATTGTTGCCAGCATTTGCCACATGGCGAGACAACATCTACAACATAGCAATAGCTGCGGGGCCTACTGATTCTTCCTTGCACATGGGCTGCGTCATCCTTGAGTGGGCTTCACCAAAAAGTTTTCCAGTCCAGGCAATATTTGGATTGGTATTTGGCCCCATGTTTGGATTTTCCCAAATTTTGGCCCCTTACTTTTCTTGGGTTAGGAGAAGAATAAGGCTATAATTTTGAATTTTTTAGATTTGGCCTCATGTGTTGGAAATGGCCTTATGGCCTTGCGAGGACAAGTAGGAAACTTCTATTTTGCACCCACTATTCAAGATATTCAATTTAAAATAAGAATTTATATTTTTTTTGCCAACGGGGGTCTAGCCCAATAGAAAAGGAATTTGACTAGTGGTCCTGGGTTCGAACCCTATGACACATTGGCAGTGTGTGAGAGATAACCTCTAACACTAACATAAGCGATAAGTGACTTTCTTTGGACCTGTTTTTACAGAACCAAGTTTAAAGTCATATTGAGCCAAATCATGGCTTGGGCTTTAATATTGAATGAATATCGTACTGTGGCTGATATTAAGGAATTATTATTTATATGATAATTACCTAAATTAATAGATATTCTTGAGGATTACTTGACAGTGAAGACAATCAATTGAGAAGATTGACTCTGATTGATTATGATCCGATCTTAACCGTAACCTAATAGGAATGTACTTTCTCTATGCTAGGGCTACGTGCATATAAAAGGAGATGATGCTTCACGACCAAAGGAGGCATAATTTTTTAACAATAAACTCTACACAAAAACCCTAGCTCTTTCAGTCGAAGACTTGGTTTCATTGTTTATTTCTCTACCAAGCCTCCTTGGTATCGATTGTCAATTGATTCCTTCAGTTGAAGGCCATTCTTAGTGCCTTTTGCTCTATTCTGATCATTATGATCCCGTCACAGCCTAGTTCTGATCTTATACTTGATTGCCACTTATTCCTTAGCTCTACTTTGAACCATAATCGATACAAGGTGGTGGCAATCCTTAGTTTTGATCAATCTATTGATTTGCTCTCATTGTTTTTACTAGTTTATTTACTTTTATTGCAGTTTACTTTTTGTATTAGAGAAATATGAAGTCAATAATCTAGGCTTTAAATTCCAAAAACTTTGAATCAATGGGGTACTTGGTTGCATAAAAAACTTTGAATTCCATCTCTTGATTGGTTTCTCGTAGGATCAAAGAACCTTTTTCTACGTCAATTATCATTCTTCCCTTAATGAGGAATGGGCGGCCTAAAATAATTGGAGTGTCGACGTCTTCTTCCATATCCAAAACTTTGAAATAAACTTGGAATATGAAGTGATCCACCTTCACTAATACATCTTCAAGAATGTCGTGAGGATATGTAAGTGATCTATCCGCCATCTGCAAAGAAATAGTAGTTTTCTTAGTTGTAACATCCCGACCCAAATTTAAGTATTCGTTTAATTTGATTAAATTAATAAATTATGAAATTATGATTTTGCCCCCGGGGATAGGGTTATTTTGGTCATTGGGGAATTGCACCATGATGTAGATCACGTCGAGATGAGTCCGTAGACACGTAGTAAGCTCAAATCAGAGTTGTAACGAAAAGTTTATGATCTATGGAAGCCCAGTGGCATAACCGTAAATATTTCAAAAATGGGTTTTTAAAATTTGGTTCTCTTTCTCTCTCCCTCACAAATATGCTCTCTCTCTCTCTCTCTCTCTCTCTCTCTCTCTCTCTCAATTTCAGATAGAGATATCTCTGCCGTCCAACCCCCAAAATCGGTGCCACAACTTGCAAACTCTTCGTCTCTCTCTCCTCTTTCCATATATACCCATATCTAGCCATGATTCCAAGTGATTAAACCAGAAAATCGATCTAAACAGAGGTTCAAAAAATGGCTACTTCGAAGCTGTGACTTTATTGGTTTTCGACCAACTCCACCACCAGTGCCTTTTGGGTCCTAAATCACTCCCCTACCTCCCCTTTTGGGTCCGAAATCACTCCACCACCACTATTGCCTTCTAGGTTTTCTAAGAAAACCGTTCGTTCGAGGGCTTTAATGGCCAAATTAGTCCTCGAAGCAGGTATGAAACTTACTCCTCTTGATGTGCTTGACCTTTTGGCATAGGTCTTGATTGGCGGTTTGGAGATTTTCCGATCTCTGGAATTTACTCGGGCCACCCACACACTGCCCATGCTTGGGCCACTTTGTGGTGGGCCATTGGGTCCTAAAATGATCCTCATGTCGTCCTGAGCACGACGGTATGCTCAGATTTGAATTTGGTTATCGTTTGAGTGTCGATCGGATTACGCATAGTAGGCGTTGTTCGGGTTCAATATGTTCGGACCGTTGGATGGACTCCATTTTCAAATATGTTGATATAGGCATCTCTAGGATCGTGTAGGAATTCGTAGATCATGAATTGGAGTCTTGGATACTCTGATTCAATGACTTAAAGTTTGCGTTAAACGATAATCGTCTTATTGTGCGATCGCGAGCGATTCGACCGTTCGATTCAGACCAAACTTGCAGGACATGTATAATAAACCCTATTGAACATGTAGGAACTTTCAGTAGTTTGCGCACGTAGGACTTGCCACAGACGCACGAGTATTGAGGATTCTACTTTGCATCTTGGTAAGCCCAGTCCCGGTTGGACGGCTAGTCCCAGCCACATGGTTGTTGAGGATTCCTTCGTGTTGTTTAGCCAAACGATCCCCGTGTGGATTGTTTTCCTCGTTATATGATATATACTATTATATGGACTTCCCCTTGGATACCAATACTTGGAAACTGTGGACATGGATACTTGGATACATAAAAATGGATAGCTGGTTAGTCTGCGCACGTGAGGACTTATTCTGAGCTTACAGTATTGAGAATTCTGTGTGCTTTACGGTTAGCCTAGTCCCCTAGATGGACGGCTCGTCCCTGGCCGCATGGTTGTTAAGTATTCCTCCATGTGGTATAGTCAAACGATCGTCGGATTGGATTGTTATTCCTTTGGTACATGATGATGGTGTGAGGTGTGTGTATTGATATATACATATATATATATATATACATTTTCGGGTCGTGATTCTTGACCTGGTACTTCGTGAGTATCGATCAGGTATAAGCGTCGATTGATAGTTTGGAAAGTATTGTTCGGCAACGTACGCCTTGGATAGGGTATGTTGTGAGAAAGAACATATAAAAGGAAAGGAACTATTAAAGTGTTCAGTGGTTGCCTTGTGGAATTTGATGTTGTAATTGAATCTATATTTAATCGTTGACATTACTTTAAATACTCGTATATTATCTAAATCGTGAATGTTGATTTAAGAAATACAGGTGACTTGATCCCTCACAAAGGGGTACGTAGGTAGCCTAGGGTTTAACCTAGGTGCAACCGCAAAATAAACTGTTAAAGTTATGCATTATCTACTTCGTGTCTAGGTAGATTGACTATGATATTATTATGTCACACATTTCCGTTCAATTGTCCAGTCTATGATTTTATGAAGTTTAAATATTATGTGGTTGTATACTTAGAGCTAGATAACCTTTGTTGTTAACGCACTTATGTATTAAAGCCTTACTATGTTACCTGTATTTTTGAGAAGTTAGTTGTGGGCTCTAGTGCCTATGCACTAATATACATGTAGGTTCAGAGATGTCAGACCTGAAGGTATACGTATTTTGGTATATTGGACCCTAGTATGATGCATGACTAATACTCTATTTATGAAATCACATAGTGTTGGGTGATGTATCATTTTATACTTTGAAAAATATGATTCATGAGAGGAATGATTGTGAGTATTTTGATTGCATGAGATTATAGATTTGTGAAGTTTTAAGGAAAATGCTTGGGGTGTATATGAGAACTATCTTGGTATTAATCGTTATGGCTTTCCTATTGTGCATGCTGTCAGTTGGGAGTTTTTATATTGTGATATTTACAGGTGAAACATTTGGTAAATGTCTGTTTTTCAAGGGAGACTGCCAAAATTTCTGCAGAAAGTCTCGTCCCTCTTTTCCTTGATTTGGAAAAGAGGCTATTTCATTAGTAAGTGGCCCAACATCATCTTGATGTCGAAAATACCACAGGACTCATCACAAATTCCAAGGAATTCAAGGCAGGTCCTGTTAATTTTCCCCAAACCAATTCTTTTAGCTATAAACTAAGGCATTAGTTTAATACTCGAACCTAGATATCACAATGCTCTTTGAAAAGAAATAGTATCAATGGTTCAAGGAATAGAAAACATCTCTGGATCCTTTCGCTTAGGTGGTAGTTGCATTTGTATTGTTGCACTACACTCCTCCATCAATTTCACCATCTCAATATCTTCGAAACATCTCTTTTTGCTTAATATTTCCTTGAGGAACTTTCCATAGCTCGACATTTGCTCTAGTGATTCGCTAAATGAAACGGTAATTTGCAGTTTCTTGAAAATTTCAAGAAATTTGGAGAACTGTGCATCCTTCTTATTTTTCTTCAGGCGTTGTGGAAAAGGAATCGGCGAAACGTGGGATTTTGGAATGTGGATGGTGGTTGCTTAGTTTTTGCTGAATTTCTGGTGGAGCTCATGGCGGCGAGTTGTGGTGGTCCAGCAGTGTTAAGGCTATGTTCATAAGCTTTTTCTGTAGTTTTCAGCTGATGTTGCTACTTTTCTGCGTCTAAATCTACAGTGGTTTTTATGGGCTTCCCATTTCGAAGTGTAAATGCCTTCACATGTTCTCGAATTTTCAGATTAACTTCTGATTGGAGGTAAAACTCCTCTCTCTCGTATCATGAGTGCATTAGCCAATTGACCTATTTAAACTTCTAAATTTCTGATGGAAGCGGCATGGTTTTGTAGGGTTATCTCCATCCTATTTGTATTTGTGGCGAGCTGTGTGATTATGTCTTCCAAGTTATTTTTCTTCTTTTGTAGTTCAAATCCCGATGATAGTCTTTGCACATTCTGATTATTGCTCCAAGATAAATTCGGGTGCCTTTGCCATCCCGGATTATACATGTTGGAGAATGGATCGTTGCTAGGATGTCTATAGGTATTCACCATGTTTGCTTATTCTTGCACAAATTCTGAAAATCAACTCCATGAGGACTCGATATGGTGGCATGACTAGGAACAACACAAATATTGTAAATCTCTTGTGTTGAAACTCTCCCACTTATAGCAAGTAAGGCATCCAATTTACTGGTAATAGCATCAACCTACTCTTTTGAAGCAAAAGCATTAGAATTACCAATTTCATAAACTCCGGCATGCTTACCTCTTGCTTTAGAATGTTGTGTTTCGATAGCTAGAGGATCAAACAAAGTTTGACATTCAATTCGCGTCTTTTTCTTAATAGATCCACTTTCATAGTTATTTAATGCAGCCTTACTTGAAATGATTAATGCCTTATAAAAAAAAATATATATATGCATGAGAACCAGTGGCGGATCTAGGAATTTTTCAGGGAAGGGGCAATGTTAAAAGGCTAGAACATCCGAAAAATAATAATAATAACCAAATAGCCTTACAATTTAAACAACACTAATATTATCCATAATTAAAATAAATAAGAGTTTTACGTCTAAGCCTAATTGACTATAATCTATTTTCTATATAAATTAAATGCACAAAATTCATGTTATACAATTATTTACCAAAGTTAATATCAAATATGAACAAAATGCATGTCAATTACACAATTAGTCTATCAAAATTCATATGAAATCATCCATTAATCTAACCAAAATCAATACCAATTAATCTAACCCAAAGTACATGTGATTTGGAGGTCACAAGATAAAAGTAGATGTGATTATGAGTTTGGGGTATTTTTCAGTGAATTTTTTGGAGAACATATGAATTTTTAATGAATTTCTAAATTTGGTCTAATTAAAATTTGACACATGGCGCCCTGATAGTGGACCACATTAAAAAGGAATGCAAGTTGAGAAGCACAGGATTCTAACCACAAACACAAGTCATCTTCTTCTTGGCTGGTTGTGTCTGCAACTTAAGTGAAAATTTTTCAAAATCTTCTAAAATCTATAACTTTGGTTGTGGAGGTCCAATTGATGAACCATTTTCTCCTACGTGATGGTGAGATCGAGCTCAACAATCTAAGGTAAATATTCAGGGTCTCACATAGCAGCAACAAAACAGCCTCTTTGAGGCTTTTAATCGAACACTTGGAGGGCACAAGCAAAGGGGCAAATTCTGAATCTCCAACGCGTTTTCTTGCGAGAGGAGGTGCACCTGCACCTCCTTGCGCCTCTGTGGGTCCGCCACTGATGAGAACTACAATAGGCAAACCATGATGAAGACACTGTATTAACAAATTATTGAACCATTCCTATGCCTCTGAAAAGGACTCATTTTCTTGTTGATTGAATTGCCTTATTTTATCCCTTAGTGCATCGGTTTTCTCATTCGAAAAGAACTTCTTTAAGAACTTGTTCTGTACCTCCGTCTATCTAGTAAAAAATCTAGGCCTCAAGGGGTTCAACCACATTTTTGCTTTATCTTTCACTGTGTAGGGAAAGACTTTCATCCTGAGATGTTCTTCAGTGACTCCCTCTGTGAAAGCCATGTTAGAAACCATTTTAAGAATATCTCTAATATGAGTTAAAGGATCTTCAAAACTTAATCCATGGAAAGAAGGCATCATATTGAAGTGAAATTTTTTCAGTTCATAATTCCTGGTTGCTGTAGGGAGAACGATGTTCGAAGGTGACGTTGAAATTGTTGGGATATCAAGGTCTCCCATTGTTTCATTCGGTACAAGGGCCATCTTTTCTTCTCCTTGTTTATTCTTCTTTTCTTTGTCTTGTCTTTGTCTCCTACAAATTACTTGAAGCTTTTGTTCAATCTCAGGTTCCAATTCAACTAGTTGGCTAATTGAAGAGTGGGTATCAGTCTTTCACCGTATACTCAGAAATGAAGTTGTTGTACCAGCAAACAAGGGCAAAGGATTGTTTAAATAAAGAGAAAATGATAGAATTGAAGAAGGAAACAAAACCCAAACACAATTAGAAAAAGAAACTTTAAGTGTAAAAGGAAAAGAATATTAAATTGAGAAAGGAGTTGGAATCCTGTTGTGAAGTGAGAATTATGCGTTCCAGGAGTTCTCCTAGCATTAGACTTGGAGCTGCTGTGTCAAACCTTCTTTATTTTTTTCTTTTACACGCTGCTATTTCCTCTTTTTTTTTACAAATTTATAAATAAACCCAATCCTAGACATGTATTTATAAAAAAACCCAAGCACTATTTAAATATAGAAACACACCCAAAATCAACCCCAAAGTCAACTTTTTGGGTGTGTTTATAAAGGGGTTTTGAGTGTGTGTAATGATGGGTTTTGGGTGTGTTTATATGTTTAAATAGTGCTTGGGTGTTTTTATAATTTCAACCCCCATTTTGGGTGTTTTAGTGAAACTCCAATTTTTTTTCCCTTCTTCTTTTTCTCCTTTTTTTTTTTTTTGTTTTTTTTTTTTTTTCCGTGAGCTGGGTTGTCCCCTTTGTATTGCTTTTGTTGTTCGTGGTCTGAAGCTTCTCATGTTCATTAAATTGAACTCAAAAAGTACTTGAAATCAAAATTTAACTAATTAAGCGCACTAATATTAATAGACTAAGTCCCTAGCAATGACCCCAAAATTTGATGTGATTAATTGCAAGTGGACAATATTACTCAAATTAATATACTAAAGTGATTATTTCTAATTATATTTGAATTAAATGATAAGAGGATTAAGATGGTGAAAATGTAATTAAGCAAGTAATATAAGCATAAGTAAACAATGTAAAAGGTGAAAACAAAGATGATATAGCACTAGGAACCTATATTTAGAATTATACTGTAAACAAATATCTCACCTTAACTTAGGGCTTGTTTGGTAGCGTTTTTGGAGAATGTTTTCAAAGAATATGTTCAGAGAACGAAAATGAGAAAACGAATTTGCATGTTCAAAACCACACCTTGAAACAAACAAGTAGGTTTTACCATCCCAAAGAAGCCAATTTTAAAGCTTTTAACAATAAAAGAAAATGAAATACAAATTTACCATTTTAGAAGTCTTGCAATTCCGTTTATGAGTAAAAGATTTGAGAAACTACTGTTGATCAACACAAGTAACTCCTTCCACATTGGTAGCTCCTCTAGCTCCCAACTTCATACATGTTGCCACCACCCTACCCTATACCACAATTTTGAATTGTCCAAAATTACTGGTACAATGCCCACTGGCGGATCTGTTAAGGAGCAAAGAAGTGCAGCTGCACCTCTCCTCGCCAAAAATCTATTATTGGTGCTTGAAATTGCCCCTTTGCTTCTTAATTCTATCTTCAACATTTAAGTAAATGTCTTTGTCTTTTTACTTTCATTTATTTTTATAGTACTCCATTTACTTAAGTTTACAATGTAAATAAGGAAGTACCCCCCATTTGGATTCAAATAAAAATACTAGAAAATCAAATTCCCCCCAAATCAAAATTTGAAAAATTGGTTTTAGTGCAAAATACGATTTAGGCTAAAAATGATAGCTCATTAAGTCAATATATACTTCATAATAAAATCCCATAAAATCAAGTTTTCTTATTTGATGTGTAAGGAATAAAAGCCGCAAAAAATTATCTTGAGAAAATGATTATTCCGAAAAACCATTTTTCATACTTAGTCAATATTTTTACATAGAACAATTTTTCATGTATGATATGAATGAATAAAGGGACCTAAGGTCAATCTAGATAAAAAGCCTTAGATGTTCAATCCACAAAGAGTTTTTAACCTTTCAAAATTGCACATCTGCTAAAAAATTCTTGGGTCCACCAGTGACAATGCCCGATATGAGGTCCATATCACATGGAACATGAGTTTGCTGCCCACCTAACAAAGATAGTAGACATTCCTCAAAATCCCCTCATCTAAGTCATAAAATGAAAATGAAAACGATAACTAAAAATCATTGTACAAGAAAACCAACCTCTTTCTATGTTATAGAATTAATCATTAAGTTTCGACCGAAAAAAAAGAAACAAATAATCATTAAGTCAGACCCTAATTCCAAGTTTCAAACAAAAAAACCGAGTTTGAGTCAGATTAATATAGTATTTGAAATTTTATGCTTACTTACATGGAATAGGAATCATTCTCAAGCAATCCGTCATTCATATTAGTGGAAATGCCTTGCTTTGATTACTTCCCATTGCCATTCCCTTTTATTCTGATTCGTACTCATTTTGATTCTGAGTAGACATATCATAAAACTTTTGAAAAGTGCACTCGATTTAATAAGTCGTCTTTCAAATGATTTGTCCACTATTAAGGAAAGTACTTGACTTCAGATTACAAATACAGAGCTTTCATACTTCGCAGTGTTTTCTCCTTCCTCCAACAAGCATTGCAAAAATGGGCAAACCAAAGGCTTGTTTCTTCCCAGAACCTGTTTCCACAGCACCAGCAATGTCCTGACATATGAAACAATTATAATAACCATCAAACCTCCTGTCATATGAAACAATTATAATGACCATCAAACCGAATATAATAATAACCTGTCCAAAACCATACACAACAACCTTAACCAACCTTCCCTTGATGAGCAGTAGCAGGAAAACAAGCTTTATGGATTGGCGTCGGTTCTGAGTCCCCACCTGTATATTATCTTCCCAATCATCAGATGATGAGCCTCAACTCATTTGATTTGAGCATAATTTTCAGCTCCACCAAACTAAGTTAACGTTGAAAAAAAGTTCTCTAATATCCACAATCATTAATACAGTTAATAAAAATATATACATGAAGTGATGTTTCCGGTAACCTTGGATTGAGATTACCACCAATTCATCAACATATAGAGGGCCTGTTGATAAACAGAGCAATGAAGAACACACAAAGATCACTCTGATACAGCCTCTGTCTTCTAGAACAACAAATCAAGAGAACGCAACAAAGAATATAATTGAGCACAGCAGACTTGTACTTGGAATAAGTTTTAGAAAGAAAGGAGGAAACAACTAAGCTTCATCTCTACTGTACACTTGTCAATATCTCCATCTTTCATGTAACAAAATTTAGTCTAGATATTTCCATTTCAAGTGTATATATATAGACAACTGTACAATCTCATAATCATTGAATATACAATTTCAATTCTTACAAACCCTAAATTTCTCCTCCTTCTTACTCTTCTTTCATGGTATCAAAGCCTCCCACCTCACGGCAACATCTTCTCTCCACTCATTCTCTTCCTCTTCAAGGCTCATCCATCACCAACTGTGTCTTCGTTGATTGTCAATTAGGCAAAAGTCACAAGTTTCCCTTTAATAAATCCATATGTAGTTCTTCTTTTTCATTAGAATTAATTCACACAGACATTTGGGGCCCTGCTCCTGCATCCTCTGTATCTGGCAATAGATATTATATCATCTTCATTGATGACTTCTCACGTTTCACTTGGTTATTTCCTCTTCAATATAAATCTCAGGCACTCTCAGCTTTTCAGCAATTTAAATTATTAGTTGAAAAACAATTTGACCTCAAAATCGAAGCACAGCAGTGCGACAATAGCAGTGAATACACCGGAATTCAATTCCGACAATTTCTTACTAGTCATGGAATTGTTCCACAGTTCACATGTCCACATACACCCGAACAAATGGCATGTCCGAATGCAAACACCGCCATATAATTGAGCTCACTCGAACCCTATTTGAGCAGTCGTCTCTGCCCATCAAATATTGGGTTGAGGTTGCTCAGACATCTGTTTATCTCATTAATTGTTTACCATCTTCATCATTGCAGAAACTGAGTCCCCTCCAGAAGTTATTTCACTTTGCAAGCCAGACTATGCCTTTCTGAAAGTCTATGGATGTGCTTGCTTTCCATGGCTCAGTCCTTACTCTCCTAACAAGTTGGAATTCCGCAGCAAAGCTTGCATCTTCCTTGGCTATGGTGCCAATCAAAAAGGGTATCGTTGCCTTGATCCCGTCTCCGGCCGAGTTTATACCTCTCGTCATATGGTGTTTAATGAAAATATTTTTCCTTTTACACAGAAAGCCTCACTCTCACCCTCCCCATTCTCACCACCACAGCCTACCTACACACCAAACTACACACCAACTTATCTTCCATTCCCTCCTTTAACCCAGACTCTTCCATCTCATTCACCAATTCCCTCTCCCCCAATTTCCTCACCCGCATCTTCATCTCATTCAAGTTCTCCTCATATTCCTTCCACATCCTCTAAGCAAGACTCACCCTTGCCACCACCACCACCTCCTCTCCCCACCTATTCCCACTCACCCAATGCAAACCCGCTCCAAATAAGGCATTACCAAACCTAGACACCCTTTCCCTTCACTTTATTTGCTTCCTCTCTAACTCCATCAATCCCTACAACTTATAAACAAGCAACAAAAGATCCTCGCTGGCTACAAGCAATGCATGATGAGCTCACTGCCTTACAACGAACTCACACATGGACACTAGTTCTTCCTCACTCTGCTCAAAATCTAGTTGGCTCCAAGTGGGTTTTTGGGATCAAACAACATGCGGATGGCTCCATTGAACGGTATAAAGCTCGACTTGTTGCCAAGGGCTTCAATCAACTTGAAGGTATCGACTACACTAAGACCTTCAGTCCCCTGGCCAAACCCATTACCATCCGTATCCTATTATCAATTGCAGTACAAAATGATTGGCATATTTCCCAACTTTATGTTACTAACGCCTTTCTACATGGCCATCTTCTTGAGGAGGTATTCATGACACAACCACTTGGGTTCGAGGATCCACAAAAGCCAAGTTATGTCTGTAAATTACACCGTTCTCTCTATGGTCTTAAACAAGCCCCACGCGCCTAGTACGAACAATTACACGATGCTCTGCTTTCCTTGGGTTTTCAAACATCCGCTTCAAACACCTCTCTCTTCCTCAAGATCGATAGTTATCCATGTTTATGTTGAGGATATTGTCCTCACAAGCAACAACCCCTCTATTGTACTCAGTTGATCTCACAGCTTGTGAAATTGGTACTTAGGTGACTAATGGTAAATTTAATTACACAAACAAGACAAAACAACACAGCAATCTTCACACACTTTAAACCTTGACCAAATACACATATGACTAGTCAACTGCTAGTCATGAACAATCACAATCAAGAGAACACACAGATCATGCCACAATGTACCTGCAACCCTAGAAGATAACTAGTGACAACCTAGGCACTCAGAAGGACCCATAAATCTAGGCATCCCCTGTGCTAGCAACAACTATGTGAAAGTGTGTGAAATCATCAAAATCATGCAAACATCAAACAGCAGATAAAGATGACTAGTCAACCACCAAGAACACAAACCCAGAAAAATTACGGATATGCAAAACAGATTTTGTTCACCCAGAAACCCACCATTGGGAAAAACTGGGAGTCATCAACCGACCAGGCATTCCACTAAGTAGAAAAAGATTCTTACAAAGGAAACACAACCAAGCTCAAGATTCACCTAGGTCTATTTAGGAATATGAAGCAATACCTCCTTTGTGCAATCTTCTTCTCCAACTTAGCAAAACTTGAAGCTCAGTTCTTCATGGCAATGGCAGCTCCTTCTCCAGCTCGTTCATCCCATGGCACAAGCTTGCAAGTTCCAACACAGACCGAAACCAATATTTGGATTCAAAGGAGAATGACCAATTTCTTCAAGAAACCATACTCTTGAAGAAATCAGTCTTGAATCTGACCTAGATATAAATGAGAGATGATTTGAATAGCTAGATGCAGATTCGTGTTTTCAAAAGCAGTTTTTCAAAAAGAAATCAATTGGAAAAACTCATAGATGAAAATATATGGTTCTCTCTAGAGGAAGAAGAGAAAGAAAGCAAAACGATCTTTCCCCAAAATTCCACAAAAGAGACAGCAGCCAAATGACCAAAATCGTGGCCTTTACTGACCAAAAAATTCGTTAGGTCAGAAAACCACAGGATGGCGTGCAGAGAGAGAGAAAGAGGAATAGGACAAAGCAGTTTGTTATCCAGTTGGAAGCAAGGATGACTAGTCGTATGAGAAAGCGGATGACTAGTCATCATTTTATGAAGACTGTTTAATGTAATAATATGCAATGCTCAATACCTTTGTCAACTTGCTTGAGCAACCATAGAGCGGAGATTAGAGAAGAGCACCAATAAAAGTTTTCCCTAATATAGACTTGAGCTTGATAAATTACATTACACATCCTATTACAAAGTTGTCAAGGGAAGTTAAAAGAAAATAGTAAAAACCATACATTAACAGCTTGGTTCTCAATTCACAATCAAGGATTTAGGCGCTCTTCACTACTTCTTGGGTATCGAAGTGCATAGAATTGCCTCTGGCCTTTTTCTCAGCCAAACAAAGTACATCATTGATCTTCTTTCCAAAACCGACATGCTTGACACCAAACCATTTCCCTCTCCAGCAACCACAGCAAAATTGGCTTCGGACTCTGGTGAACTTCTCTCAATCCGACTTCCTACAGATATATTGTTAGCGCTCTTCAATACTTAACTTGGACCTGCCCTGATATCTCATATTCAGTCAACCAAGTCTGCCAATTTCTCCATGCTCCTTCCACAACTCACCTTACTGTTGTCAAGCGAATCCTTCGATACCTCATAGCCACTCCAGATTATGGTCTACCAATTCATAAAGGCAAGCCTCATCTCACTGCCTTTTGTGATGTTGATTGGGCTGGTAATCCTAATGATCGTCGGTCCACTATTGGGCCCTGCATATTCCTGGGTACTAATCTCATCTCTTGGTCTGCTAAAACGCAAACCATTATGGCTCGCTCATCAACTAAAGTTGAATATCGCACATTGGCCACAACAACTGCTGATGACTTGTGGATTTGTTCTCTCTTAAAAGAACTCCATGTCTTCTTGAACCATCCACCATTATTTCACTGCGACAACGTCTTAGCCGTTGCACTCGCTGCCAACCCCATTTTTCACGCCCAGACAAAGCACATTGAAGTGGACTATCACTTTATCTGAAATTTAGTGACCTCCAAAAACATTTTCCATTAAACATCTTCCTTCTCATTCACAAATAGCTGACATTTTTACAAAGGGCCTCCCTACTGAACGCCTCCTCACTCTTCGATCCAAGCTCATTACTTGTCTCTCGTCTTCTCTTGAAGGGGGATGATAAACAGAGCAATGAAGCAAAGATTGAAATATCAGCCGATACACCGATATATCTGCCGATATTTACGTATTATTAGCTGTTGACATTGATACTGGGGATAAGGCCATATCTTCCTCTGTATCAATGATATATTCCCGATAAGTGCGATATCCCCGATATTTTGCCGATATCCCCAATATTTCCCGATATCCATAACATAACCCAAAAAAATTCAGAAGTTTTGAAGGCAATTGAAGCAAATTGAAACCCAAAAATAGTTAATCCTTGCCCATAACCCTATAATTTATTAATATGAAGAATCTATGCACAGTCCATTGCCAACATACCTCCAATCCATCTGAAGAGGACATGGCGATCAATTTTGGATCTATGAGCATAGGAACTAGACATAGTACTAACTGAAATGAATCTTATGATGGCTATGGTTATGTCATGTCTGATTATAGTGGAACTAGTTATGGTGCTCAAGATGATAAAAAAGATTATGGACCTACTAGTTGGTTAAGCCTAACTATCCAATATATGAGAGGACAATAGGAGCTCAAGAGAGACCTATGTGCACCATGTTCAAACATGGCTTACAAACTGCTCGAGTTACATGACTTGGTATGACTATTGTATAAATCTAGATGGTTGTTCCTCATTGTTTGAACCTCATAGGAGCTCTCCATTTATGTAGATGGACACTTATCTAAATTGTAATCCAATATTTAAACAAACTATAGATTTATGCATGGTTTATTCATTCTAATTAACATTTTATTTTCAAACTTTTCATTAACGCGCATTACATACCACTTATATTTCATCATATGTATATCTTATTATTAGTAAATTTTGAGTTTTATTTGTTCAATACATTCATTGATAATGTACATAACATCTATGAAAGTTTTACACCAAAATTATGTGTTTCAATGCCTATATCTATCATTTTTGTTGATTTTTTTTCCGATACCTAAAATGATAACGATATATCCCTCGAAATATCCGTAAATTAGAGGCCTGATATTATCTGCACCGCCGATATTTTAATCCTTGCAATGAAGAACACACAAAGATCACTCTCATACAGCCTCTGTCTTTTAAAACAACAAATCAAGAGCACACAACAAAGAATAGAATTGAGCATAGTAGACTTGTGCCTGGAATAAGTTCTAGAAAGAAAGGAGGAAACAACTAAGCTTCATCACTACTGTACTCTTGTCAATATCTCCATCTTTCTTGTAACAAACTTTAGTCTAGATATTTCCATTTCAAGTGTATATATATATATAGAAAATTGTACAATCTCATAATCATTGAATATACAATTTCAATTCTTACAAACCTTAAATTTCTCCTCCTTCTTACTCTTCTTTCACTTGTCTACTGATGTGTTTATTTTTTTCATTATTTAACCATACCAACTTAGAAAATAATCTTAGCTCTATCATACAACCTCATAGAGAGATAGAACTACTGCTTACTACGACATAAGTGCCATTAACCTTTAGATCACCTGGAGAAGCATTTTTACCAGGCTCGAGGCCCTCATCGGCTACCCAACTAGTGTTTTCCACATCAGGCCGCTTCTCAGCCACTATTGACTTAAAAACGATCACTTCATCTTCCCCATCCCCTTCCAAGGTTAACTCAGGCTTCGGATATGCAACTTCCAACTTCATTGTATTCTCTGCTTAATTTTCTTGATACACCTTCACATCTCTTGGGCCAAACAAGACATAGTGGCCTGACGATGTCAGTTGCACCCCTAAAGCAAATTCTTCTTCACTTGAAGCGGCACATGGTTAGGATTGTAACAGAGTACAACTGCTGCCTTATCGATATGGATTATCGATAATCTTGAGTTGTTGGTTGTCACCACTACATGATTTCCCTTGTACTTAATAAGGTCCTATAACTTATGTATATCACCATTATACGATTTGAGCAGCCTGAGTCGACCATCCAACCATTCTTGTACTTAGGGGGGGCACAGTCCAGTTCTCACTCCAAATTGGAACCATAACCAACACTATTCATCTAGTTCGGTAAGGCTCGATTTTGACAAAAAAAATAAATAAATTATAAAATTGGTTCAGTCTGGTTTGTCCTTAAGTTCAGTTTCCTTTTTTTCCAGTGGGGTAGCATTTTGAGGATAACAAGTCTGGACAAGTGTAGAGGCAGGTCAAAATCCTTTGTATTGGGCTGGAAGACGCGCTCAAAGACTTTTTTGGTAATCCGTAAATAGCGATTGTAGCTCCAAAAAGGGCTACTATTTTGTTCTCTCTTTCCCTTTTTATTTTTATTTTTATTTTTATTTTTTTATAAACAAAGTCCAACTAAAATTTCATTTTTTGGGCTTAAAAATTCACAAATGGCCTAATTTCATGCAAACGGAGGTGTTTTGGCCTAGAAAAGAGAGGTGATTTAGAGTTGGGATTGGGGAAGATTAGTTATGGGCTTAGAAATTTAGCATTAGGCTTAAATATTTTTTTTTAATTAAAAAATATAGAGTTGGGTTTGGTTTGGTTTGGTTTTTTCACTATAAGAACCGAAAGCAAGCCAAATCAATCCAGTTCAATCTAGTTTTGGGTCAACCCGCTTTTTGTGGCCTAATGTAGCTCAGTTTTTCAGTTTTCCAATTTAAATGCCCACCCCTACTTATACTCAATCCATTCATGCGTCATTATTGTGAGAGCTAACTTATCTTCCTCTAAAGCGAGAGATGCTTCAGCGTCACAATCGTCTTCACTTTTCTCCTTTAGGTTGGAAGTAGTAGCAATATTACTCTCGGTGGGCCTTTTGTTTGACCAGACAATCTTTCGCCATGTGGCCCTTCTTTCCACAGTTGTAGCATTTACTCTCAAATCTTTTATTATTTTTGGACTGACCACAGTTGTCGTGATACTTTGGAGCTCCCCTTGGTCGGGAACTTCCTTCTCCTTGATGACCATTCACCTTGCCACCATTTCTTTTAGATCCACCACCGACATGTTGCTTAAAGCTACCTTTACTTTTCTTGGTGTAGAACGTTTCCTCCTCCCCTTTCGGTGAGACCACTCTCATTTGCTTAGCCATAGCTTCTTGGTCGGCAAGCAAATTTTCAAACTCAACAAGTGATGGTTGAGTCGGCCATCCTTGAACAGTGGCAATGAAGTCTTGGTATTCGGGTCTCAAACCATGAATAATTATTCTTTTTATCTTGGAATCCACAATAGCAGAAGTAGGATCTAATTCAGAAATTTCACTGCATATCGACTTTACCTTTTGAAAATACTGAGCAATCGTTATGTCGCATTGTGCAACAGATAACAGCTCGTTCTCTAGAAGTTGTAGCCTTATGTCATTCCTCCTCAAAAAAAGTGTTGCGCCAAGCTGTAGTCTCGTGCCATTCCTCCCTAAAAAGAGTGTTGCAAATGTGTCCCATGCTTCTTTTGGTGTTTTGGCATTTCTTATGTGCTCCAACATTTCTTCTTCAATTGTGGTCTTTAGGGCAAACATAGCTTTACTTGCTTTAATCTTCCACTTACGCAAAGTGCCATTGGTGTCCTCTTTAGGCCGTGTAACTTCATTACCGCCGATGACATCCCAAAGATCTTCACCTTGTAGATAAGACTCCATACATGTCGCCCACGTGTTGTAATTTTTATTGTTGAGCTTCTTGATTTCTCCAACTACTTGAAAATCACCCATCGTGTCGGCAGGATTTTGGTAGACCGAATAAGCTTGATCTAAAGATACAAACTTGTAAAGGCGAACTCTTCATGACTCAAGGAACCTCTAGAAGAATCGGTTCCGAACCGTCCCGCTCCAATACCAATTGTTGAGAAATTAAAGTACACAACTTTAATATTTAATTGTTGAAGACAGAACAAGTAAATGAATTACTTCTATTAAACTCACAAAATATTACAACAAAACAACTCTATAAAAAAAGCCCACAATTTTTAAAAGCTAACACTCTTTCTCACTTTCTAGAGACAAACTCTAGAACAATCACACTCCTCACAAAGACTACTCAAACTTAAGCTCTATAGCTTGTTGCTTGTTCTTCTTCTTCTATCTTCTTGATTACTTAAATGAAGGCTTGATGCCCATATATAGAAATTCCTAGCCGACATAGTCCAAGCCCACCGACTTGGCTTCTTCATTTCCAGCCACGCTTATGCAACTTTCTAGAATTAGCTATATTATTCTGATACAATATCTAGTTACTAAGTCAGTGGTATTCTCTTCACTTTTCCAGATTTTTCTATAATTATCTAGTTCTACTGTTACCAAACTTTCATGGGTTGGGGCTTTATTTTTCTTGGGCTGATTAATCTGTTGAGCTGGTGTTGATATTTTAACATTTCTCTCTTGAAACCTCTCTTAAATGGATAACATCCTTCTTGTTAGATATCCAATTGAACCTTCTCAACTTTTTTAAAGTTGTCTTGGCAGGCTAGTCAGGCCCCAATATTTGATTGCTTCTAGCACATAGCAGAAGCTTAATGAAGGCTGCTTCCTATTCTTTTCGTTTTGAAAATGATTTCTAGTGGTTTTTGTTGGATATGAAGTAGGCATTGCAATGTATTGTCATATAGTTATTGCTTATTGGAAAGCATGAAAATTCAAGGTATAAAAATCTGGTTCGTCAGTGCCGATTACCTGTGTACAGGACAGGAAGGTGTCACATTAACCATTAACTCAATCTCATTTAGCCAAATATTCATCTTTCACAAGTTACAGTGACTCTAATGAGCAATCAAAAGTGGAGAAGCTGCTAGGCAAAGGAGGAGAAGGTTGTTTTCCGTTGTACCATATTATGTTGTGCGCTATTTTGATATCAGCTACACATTATTTTCAAAAGTACTTGCGCCCAATTTTGGTGCAAGTGGTACGCATCATGGTGGTTTGTTCTTGCATGGTGCCATACTAAGTACTATGTAATTTAATCCACATCTTTACTTAGGCTCTTGAACAGGGTTTTGTATAACGTCAAACGGACTACGTATAGCACCAGGAAGGATTTGCATTTTAGAACACATCGTCAGATCAAACATGATCCATCATATGCGCTAGTATATTGTTTGATTGCAACCGTAAAATGTTTGATTGTGATTGTAAAATGACCTTGAAATGTATTGCCTGCAGTTGCAGACATTTTGCTGTGGCGTGATGAGAAGAAATCTTTTACTTATTTCCTTGCTTTGAGTATGTTGCTTTACTCGTTTTTGCTTTGTGGAAGAACTTTTAGCCTCATCTATATCCAAGCTTCTGCTGTTAGTTTCATTTGGCCTTTATGGATATGGAATTCTACCACCGAAGATGCAAGTATTGATGCTTATGAGCTAGAGTAACCTCTAAAATGCTAAAAGAGATCCTTGCCTCCTGTATTTACTGACCATAATGTCTTTTGAACAGAATGGGTCTTACCTCCGTTACGGGTTCATCTTTATCTTGTTTTGAGATTTCTGAAATGTTAGTGAAAGACATGATCGCAACCATAGCATATTTTTGTAACAGAGTGATTTTGGTTTGCTGGAATTCTCTTGGTATTTGAAGTATTGAAGTGGTCCTTGCTTTATAGTTTGTTACTAGCAAAGGCACCCGCGCCATGCTGCGGGTTTTGAAACCAAATTGCATTCTAAAAGACGTTTGAGAAAAATCATATTTTAAAAGAAGAGTTGATAGATTTTCTTTAAAATTGAATCATAATTGAAGACAATTATGAGAAAGGAAACTTTGCCCAAATTCAATGCAATCAACTACCACTTAATATAGAGAAATTGAGTGGGGAAATAAGTTGTGAACAATGAAATATTATGTATATAATGTGTACATTAATGAGATGAATGAATTGAAAAGGAAAGAGCATAAACTCTGATGTGGAAGTAGGAGAGGCAATTTTGGAACTGCCTTGGGCTTTTTTCTTCTTCAAACCGATAATTAGTAAATTGTCAGAATCTCACACATTTTCTTCTCTGGTTTTATGTTTATCATCGGCAAGACAAACACTTTCATAAGAGATTTCTATACCATTTGAAATGGCAAAACTATGAGCTTCTTGCATCATCTGATTTCGTTTGCTATCTCTAGTCATTTTACGCATTATGCACAGAAATTTAAAACCCCAAGCAACAGATTGATAGCTGGAAAGGAGAAAAAACATGCATTTATACAATTTTAAATTATAAGCAAATGCACCGTGATATTGACAGAACCAAAGAAATGAGAATTTTCAAATGTCATAATATTTGGCAATCAATAAGCTACAGCCACCATGCATGCAATCTTTTGAAAAATGGATAAAACACTAACCTGTAGTCAAAGAAGCTATCAAGCACTTCGAAAAACAGCCACACAAAAGCAGGATCACAACAGCTATCTAAAATACAAAGACAGAAAAACAAAATTAGGCTAATAAGTATAATTCTGGTTTTGCTTGTGAGATAAGACGGTCTCAATTAATGAATCTGTTTCAATACTGATTTTCGTATTGAAGAATATTAAGAACCAACAGAAACTATTTGTTACATTTCCTTTTCTTACACAAACAAATGAAAACATGAAAATATTACGATACGAATTGAAGACTGGTTTCTTTTCAAATTCCTTGAGAGGAGAATCACATGTTAATTGGTTGAAAAGTAACCAACACCATAAAGAGAAAACTAAATAAACACATCACAACTCATTTCAAAATCCATATGCGTGCAAGACAGTGTAGACCAATACCAAATGTTCCGTAAAAAACAAATTCGATAAAACCAAACATCGACCAAACCCTATATAATTAGTTAAGCCAATGTGGTCAATTTGTTTCTGGAAATTAGTTCAATGGCCCATAATTGTGACTTGCAACCAACCATTTGCAGAGGAGCAATTTTAAATAAAATTAAGCAACAATCAAAAGAGCGAAAAATAAAGACATTCTAGATTCTAAAACAGGGCTCTGAACAACTTGGTGATCCCCAATTGGAGCATTAGTGCCACATGTGCTACATCTTTGACAGTGTTTTGATATATAGCCAACCTTTTAAAAAAAAAATCTCATCCTCATTGTTAAAAATTGACGATCTTTTCCCACTTTAAAGTTATTTCCACTATGAATAGAAAACATAAAAAACATTTATTAAGACAAAGTTCTTTCACTAACTGTATTGCAATGGAGATGCTACACTGTCTATTTAAAAACTATTAGATGCTGCATTTGAAATAAAGAGTACACGATTACTGATTATAATGTCATGCTTTTTAATAATGTGTTCTTTAATTTGAATAACTTTGATGCATAATAATCAAGCACCGTGTAGCTGATTTACATGGGTTCTTACTAAAAAGTTAATGTATATATTCACAGGGGATGCTTTGATATCAAACTTGCATACCAAAAATTCATCATTAAAAAATTAAGAAGAACAGTACATATGCCTAAATGATCAACACAAATGGGAAATTGATGCCATTGGCTCAAGCAAAATGGAAAACAATTAATTTTTGCCAATTAATTTCAACCAAGAAATTTGCCTCTTGCTTAACAGAACCAAAAGTAGGAACCTAAAACCTCTATCCAAACCAGTAAAATAAGCCAACACTTTGAGAGCACTGCATAGTTTACAACATCTAAGTTTTCTTTTTGGTCATTGGTGGAAATTTCACTATTCATTGTATTTAGCTATTTTTGGTTAATAAATATTTTGATGCCATTTAGTGAAGAATTTAGAACAGATGCTAAATGTAGATGCACCAAGTATGAAACCGGTGGAAGATTTTGAGTAACTGTTTACAACTCAACAACATTTTCCTTGGCACTAATGCATTCAATATCGATCTATTATAATTTAACTCAGGCTTTTTCTGGTTTTTGTAATTCTTTTAGGCATCATATTCAAAAATTACAAATTCCAACCAACACATCGATGGCTGGAAAGGAAAAAATAAACATGGATGAGTTAAATTACAATATTTTTATTACATCTATATCCTAATCAAGCAAAATGGACGCACACCAACAGTATTGTAGCTATAGAAATAAAAAATTTCAAAACAAACATATGAAAACGAATTAAATACAATTTCTATAGCCTAATCAAGCAAACCATATAAGCAATAACATCACAATGATAGAAATAACAATTTTCAAAGACACAATATCCAAACACCAATTAGCCACACTTGATATGCAAGACTTCTTCAAAAGACGAATAGAAAACTGACCTGTTGTCTAGCAGCAATGGGAAGAGCTACCAAACAGTCTAAAAAACAGTTATACAGCATTTGTAAAAACGCAAAAACTGAAAATTCAGTTTCTTCTTCTCATAAGGCATATAATCCTTTTTTTGCGTTTGAAAATTGTTGAAGTCTATTTTTGTACGGTTGCCATCTTTCTTTAGGACTTGAAGAAAAAATAAGAAGCACACACTTATCCCAACCAATTGTCAATTGACACCATTAGCTAATTCCTAAGCTCTATTCACAAAACTTAAAACAATTAATTGGAAATTTCAGCCTACAATTAAAGTTATTTCCACTATGAATTGAAAAAAAAACATTTATTAAAAAAAAGTTCTTTGACTAACTGTATTGCAATACATAACACAACAATTTCTTTTGTTTCTATATAATATCCTAATCTCCTTTGTTTCCATGGAAAATTGGCATTTTTCAGATAAGGAAAAGCCACAGAACAATTTCATTAACACACACTGAAAAGCATTATCCTGAACTGAAAGCTTTCAATTCCCATATCAATATCAAATTCCAAAAAGTCCAACTTCTAAAACAAAATACATAAAAACCAACCCATGAATGAAAACAGCATAAAAAATAACCCAAAAAAACAGAGAGAATTGCACCAAGATCCATGATCCATCTATTTATACCGTCACTCTATATATTAGCTTGTTTTCATAGCCTTCAACTGTCGAATGAACATCAAACCACTAAAAGAAAGAAAGTCTCTTGACAAAAAATCTCCCAGCCAACAAATTCTTCATATGGAACAAATACTTGGAAATGGAAGGTATAGTGCTACCACCCTTCTCTTTCTTTTTCTCTTTCTCACTCACACAAACACATATATTCTAGTGTTCCAAACAACCAATGCTCTAATAATAAGAATGAAACAGGGAGCACGGAAGGCTGTATGAGCGAGACTATAAGTAAAGAAAGAGCTGAAGCTGCGAAGAATGATGCAGGACTACCACTCTTCAATTTAAAAAGAGTTTTAGCTGCAACAAACAACTTCAATGTAGCGAATAAACTGGGAGAGGGAGGATTTGGCCCTGTTCATAAGGTGACACTTTCTAAACTGCTTGATAAATACTAATCTACAGTTTATCTAATATATGCTAACTTGGACGGGCCAAAGACATAACAGATCTAGGTTCCTTGAAGGAGGCAGCAAAAATCTTCATTCCAGGTATATTGTAGCATGATTTCTGTTTTCTCAGCCTCTCTAATTCTATAAACCAAAAAGTTCAATATATAACTTTAATTTTCTGTAAGCGTTGATCTAGATTTACATTCCCTTTGTCCTGACAACTCAATCGAACATCTCAATCAAAAGTCACCCTAAACAATTAAAATCACAAAACCACTCTCTCACTCAGGATTGAATCATTGCACAGACTGTGATCAACATAAGCCTGCGGCAATCCTAATATCTAGGATATTATGTTCAATTGTAATTTTAAAGGACAAAACATACACATTCAAGCAAGAACTCTACAGCATGCCTGCTCAATCAGGCCATACAATTTTCAGAACTTATGTACCAAGCATATTGAACTGGCAAAGTAAACCATATGTTTCCTAGACACCATATGCTTGAGAGTCAATCTAGATAAATGGGTTTTAAAACATGAATTATTTCAAGAAGATAAAAAGAAACCTTTCTTTCTAGTTGAACATAGGGAATTTAGGATAGAATTTAAGAACCTGTGACATATACAGAAAAGCTTCGATCAAGAACTATATTTTTCATATACAGAAACCAAAGTTTAAGCCACATAGCCATGTCTCAGAGCATATGGTGAAAAAATTGACGTGAGCAGAACTTAGAGAGTACACAAAGAAGGGAAGATGGCACTTTATCAGTATGGTTGCTGGTTAATCATTCCCAATTTCTATTTTGACGAAACCTGATTAATCTTCACTTCTTTTTTCCTTGTGTTTTATCATTAATTTTTTTCTCCATATTTAGGATACAGCAACCAAAAGCAGATAAAAAAGGAAATTTTTATTTTTTTATTTTTTAAAGCACGCTTGGTCTTTGCTTTCCAGTGTGTTATCGGCAACCAAAACAGAAATTGCGAATGATTTCCATTTCTAAGATTTCTCCGAGAGAGCAAAGTCATTGAATCGACAATTGATTAAAAAAATAATAATAATAAGAACGATGGAAATACCTGAGCTAATCTGTGAGATTCAATCCCCTTCCTGATAGAACCCAATATGTTGTGAAATATAAATACCTCAGCTCCTCTTATATAGCATTAGGGATTACCCAAGAACCTGAAATCAAATTAACCAAATAAATGAACCCAAATTCGTAAAAATAAATCAAAAATACCCTAAAGATAGAACATGGCTCACACCCACGCTCTCCAAAGGACGAAAAAAATCCCAGCCAACAATCAAATTCATGAAATGAAGACCAAAAGATCTGTTAAAAAGTTGACGGGATGCATACCAAGACAAAGGATGCAAAACTCGTAAGCAAGAAAGATGGAAGACGTCAGTCGAAGGCTGTAGAAACGATGAGAAATCTCCCGACCACAAATCTGTGAGACGAAGACTAAAAGTGCGGCTGGATTTGCAGCCCACCTCCCAAACGAAAATCGACCCCTCACGCATGTCTAACAATGAATGCAGATCTTCCATAGCTGCCCCCAACCAGCTGGTTCGAAATGGACTGAAAATGGACGCCTTCTGAGCAACGAAACGTTCGCAGCGGAGGGAAAGGGGCAAAAGGGAACAGAAGAAGATGTTTAGTTGAGGGCAGTTTCGTCAATTCACTGTTATGAAGAGAAAACAAAACAAAAACAATAGCAAAATGAGGGGCATTTCCGTCATTATACTGTGCTTAGGAACAGTGTTTAGTTGGATTGAGCTTTAGTATATATATAATTTGTGTCAAAGAAATTACATTTTTTCATAGTGTATATGGCTTAAGTAGCATGTAGCAAATTATTATTGTTCTCGAGGCGTGAAGTATGAGCATGTACTCATTCATAAACGTATGTCGTGACTAAATGTCTAATGCACATTTCATTGTGTATCAATATTATAGGTATCGACATCGAGTGTGAAAGTAAGCGATGTCATGTATCAAAACATTCAAGGAACATCAGCTACAGCCCGTCGCAATAAAATATGATTTGTCCACTACTAAGGAAAGTACTTGACTTCCGATTACAAAAACAGAGCTTTCATACTTTTTGAGGGTTAGAAATTAAAACCAAAGGCTTAATTAATAAGATTTTCAAAAAAGGCAAACTGCCGTTTTCCATCTACGTTTGGTTTATTTCTTACCAACCCTTCAACTCAAACTTGATAACCTTGGATTGAGATTACCACCAATTCATCAACACATAGAGATAGAGGGCCTGTCCACTGATGTGTTTTTTTATTCGTTATTTAACCTTACCAACTCACAGAATAATCTTAGCTCCATCATACAACCTCATAGAGAGAGAGAGAGAGAGAGAGAGAGAGAGAGAGAGAGAACTGCTCACTGCTCATGTATGACTGAATGGCAGCTCAGCCATAAGAGTGTGGGCAGCATAGACATAAACTATATGAATCTTTCTAGCTCACTGCTCATGTATGATTGATATTCGGACTCCATTCTTCCGTATGTAATTTCTCCGATAAGTTTGGAGGCTTAAAGAATTCAAAGAAATACATATGTAATTGGGTGGCTTTGCATGTGCAGCAACCAGTTTTGCTATTCCCGGATGATCGAGCTCACTTCAATGAACATATATACTCCAAATCATAGGTACACATATATAGATTCATATGCATACATACATATACAGGACTATTGGACAAACCCCCATTCTTTTATTGGACACGTACGTAAAGACCATATATTTTTATTGACCCCATGAATTGAATAGAAATATGAAATGATTGCTAAGCTGTGGCCTTGAATTCGAGACCTTGACGGAAGGTGAACTATATTATAGGCCTATATTATCCCTAGCCACATCAAAATCCAACTAAACAATACTAGAAATTCGATTACAAAGGATCAAAATCGAACTGAGGTTGTCAAGTTGTCATTAGCTCTTCTCCAATTCTGATCTTGATACCCATGCACTTGGCAACATTGGATAATGCACAGGTGATGGAGGAGACATCAAAGCAGGGACTTGATAGGCCGGCTGCTCATCATGATTAGTATCCTCCTGGACGAAACATTGATTTTGTTTCTTATTAAACCCCATATATCTTTCCATAGAATCAATCTTCTTGGTTGCAACTTGTATCTTAGATTCGAGTGAAGCAATGAGCTTAGTCAATTCGTCCTGCGAAAAATCATCTATTCGATCGTCCCATGTCGGGTACTCTGCCTTAGAAATTTTCTTCCCTAAATTTTGAAACTTTGTCGGGTATTCCTCCTCAAAAATCTTCTTCCCTAAATTTTGAAACTTTTCGTCATCCTCATCCACGTGATCTTTCTTGTCCTCATAAAAATCGGACATATCAAAGTTTCTCTTCAATCCGGGCGTGGACGTATCCTTAGAATCCTTGTACTTGTTGAGAATGCGTTTGAATTGAGTCGGATCCCGCGGCCACGTCTCCGGTTGAACTGCCCTCCCCTTCTTTTGATCGGCTTCGTAGACGATCAAGCAAACATCAATACCACAAAGCTTCGAAAGCTCGTCGGCCTTTTTATATATACTCTTCTTTCGCTTCCGAAAGGTCATCTTCCGAGTGCCCTCATTAGGTATGAGTTCTAAGCTTCTTCTTCGAGGGGCCACCATATCTTCTATAATTCCACAAAACATAGAGAGCGAAAAATTTTTATGTTTAGATTAGAAGAACCCAGGAAAAAAATATATAAGAGATCTAATTGGATCTAGAGACTGAGAACAACTAGAAGCTTTGTTCCAAAACTTCGGTTTGAAAAAACAGAGAAAAGAAAAAGAAAACTAGGGCAAAAAACCATAACTTGGATTGTTCAAGTTGAAGAAAGTACCTGGGACTTGGGTTTCTGGGAGATCTTAATATGAGAGTGAAGGTCGGGGTTGTGATTGAGTTTTATAGAGAAGGAAGGAGGAGGCGGTTAAGGAAACTCAATTCAAATGGGAATGTTTCTGGTTTTTTATTTAATTTTTAATATTTATAGAAAGGTAGTTTCCATATTTCATGAGGAAAACCCAAAATATAATTCTTGATTAACACGTCGTCTATATTCTGCAGTTTCCTATTTCTACTCCACCACGTCTGCTTTCATTCCTAAGGTTTAGCCGTTCTCTTTCTTGCGGACAGATAGCAGCCGTTGGATGAAACTGGACGGCTGCATTAAAACATGGCTTTTAATAAGGTTTCACGTAGAATCGGGTAAAACAAAACCCATACACACATCCTCCCAAACAAACCAGAGAGAGACCCATCCTCGCACAAGTCATATCATCTCTCTCTCTCTCTCTCTCTCTCTCTCTCTCTCCACATGTGATGTGATTTTCTCTATGCTGCTGATGGTCAAGCTCTGAAACTTGTAGGAAATTGAGGATCGAGGCAGTTGTTGATTGAAGAAGAAAAGAATGGAGTGGAAAAAATATCTATAAAAATTGAAAACGGTCTGGAAACTATATTTAGAGTTAATACTGTAAACAAATATGTCATTTAACTTAATTTCTTTTAAAAATACATGCACAACAGTTATGTCGACAAGTCGAGTGAAACCACACCTTGAAACAAGCAAGTAAGTTTTACCATCCCAAAGAAGCCAATCTTAAAGCTTCTAACAATAAAAGAAAATAAAATAGAAGTTGTAAGACAGTTGGGTTCGAAACCCATTTAACTCGTCCCTATGATATCAAATCTGATCTCTTCCACAATTCTCTGTTGTCCTCATTTGCACAGCAACCAAACAGAAATAAGAAAACAACATCAACTCCGAAAACAGAAATAAGAAAACAAAAAAAACTCAAGAGATTTAAAAACTTGGAATGTACCTAGAAACTGTATCCAAACAGGAACATAGCCTCTTCAAGAGCACACCTGAGGCTGGACTCCTGGTGGCCCGGACCCGCACAGGAACTGCAGTGCTTTCCATGGCAATCAACTCTGTCACCCCAGTAGAGGTACTTCTCGTGGCCAGTTTGGCGGTTCTGGTTCATGTTCTTTACTTTGGGTCTGCTTTCGAGGGTTTTCAGAGAGGATAAAGAGAACCCACTAGTGGAAATGAGAGAGGAAGCGAGAAAGAGGAGTGCAATGGCAGCTATGGAGATGACAAGGAAGATGATTGGGGAACTGGGTCCTGGTTTGGACTTTTGGGTTCTAGGAAATTCCATTGTTTTTGGAGGTAGGCTACCCCACCAAGCTAAACATTGCCTTTTTCTTTTTTCAAGAATCTGGACTCCTGCATTCATCTATCACGTGAGCTATAGAACTCTTCATTGTGAGATAACCAGTCCTCAGCTCCCTTTGCTAAAAGGAAGGACAATAGCAGTCATTAGCCTGCACAGAGCAATAAAGTATTAGACGTGATAAATAACGCAAATGCCATACAAACTAGAACAACAATGAGGTAAGTATTTGAATACAATTGCTCCCATCAGTACCTGGACAAGAGAAAGTTCCAGCTATGCCATTTTAACCATTTGCACAATACAAATGCCATCCTGCTCAACAACATTGAGCATCTATTGATGTAGTAGGTTTCGTTTCAGCCTCATTTTGACTACAGTATGTTCTGCTCTTTTTTTCTTTTTTTCTTTTTTTTCTTCAGACCATTTAGAAATTTCATATTCAAGGATATACAGACCAACTCTTTGAACAAGAAGGAAAATATATAAGAACCATATGCACTGAAAATTGTCACAGGATGATGCCATATCTATCTTGTGCAGGAAACAGCCAACACCATATACGGCCTATATTATAACTTGCAGGTCTTACAGAAGATTGACGTTTTTCAAATAGGTAAAATGCGAATATGATTAAATCTAATTATAATCCAAAATTTGATAGAATCTTGAACAACATTGTTGACTGAAACCGAAATGTAAATAAAATTTTGTTCAAACAACAGAACAAAAGATTCAAAATCGAAATATAGATCTGATCATATTTCCACAAGAAATATTAGCTAGTGGAAATTCTTATGGAAAAATTGATCTTTTCTCTTTCTGACTCACCCTTTTTCCTGCCTGATGAGCAAAAAATTCCGCTTGTTCTCTCTCTCTCTCTCTCTCTCTCTCTCTCTTAAATTGGTAACCCAATAACTCCATTGAAAGCTTGTCACGCACGCCCACAAATTGCAGCCATCGAGGGGAGGAAGGTGTATGAAAAAATTACAGCACTACGATTTTTTCGATCCTTGCACTCCATAAAACCCATATAGGTGCCATTATGAATTCCTCAAACAACCAAAATCAATATTCTAATACTCTTGCAACTTAACTAAGAGAGGCATTGTTAGGACTCAAGATTCCACATTGGAAAAATAGCATATCCTATAGTGGTTTAAGAGCTCATGGGCACCCTTTTCTTACAAGCCGGATTTTAAGGACAATTTCTACCCATGAGACATTTGGTATCAGAGCCTAGTTTCACCACACAACTGGGCCCAAATCCACTGAAGGGGCGACTTATAGGCTGAGATTAAAATGATGTTATGTATGGGCAATAATACTCAAGTCATTGAATACTTCTGATAGGTGAGTGAAGCCGTCTCAAAGAAAGGAAAGGGATACCATCAGGTCAGTGTCAGTAGAGTGGGCCAATGAGGATGTTGGGTACAGAAGCCTGGTGGAATGTTAGGACTCAAGATCCCCACAAAAGAATTTGCACCAAGCGCAAATTCAAACAAACTTGAATGGAGATTTTCAAAACTTTCAACCAAGTGAAACTCTTATTCAATTGCATACAAATCAAAATCTTCTCTTGGCTTTGAAATTCAGTTGTTTTTCAGCCAGCAGACTAAAGAAAAGGAGAAAAGACAAAAGACTCTCACAGAGGCATTTCATCAAACAGATACAGATAGTAGAGGCTCAAATTTGGCATATTTCACTATCGATATTCACTGCTTAACATGCGCACACATTTGTTGTTATCTCTATAGGACTGGTTTACCTTCGGCTTCCGAAGGGACAATTTATTTTCTTTGCTTCCGATGGGATTTCCACCATCTCCCTCTTCCGGGTCGAGTTTGCCTCCGAAGGGACATTTGTTGTTTTCTTTGCGTCCGATGGGGACAGGGACAATCCGATTGTTTTCATCGCTTCCGATGGGACAGAGGGACTTATTCCTATGGGACTCTTTTCCTTTCTCAGGATTTACACTTCCGATGGGACAAAGGGATTCTTCCTCACGAGGCGAACTAGTGTGTTAGAGGCAGAATTATAAGGAGTTTACTCACAGCCCAGTGGATCGATGTGGGACAAGCTTACTCACAGCCCAGTTGGTGGAATGGTTGCATGTAAGCCAACCCAGCTGCAGAATTCACAGTGAGTGTTGGATAATGGATGAGTGAAAAGGTCAAAACAATTTTGGAAGTGTGAATAAAAGAAAGAAATCATATCACGGAAGACAAATAAAAAAAACCTTCATTGTCTTGGTGTTGGAAAAATTGTAGTGGATGCATAAAACTCTCAAACAATGTTAATAAAAAGGCGAAGACGTCTATACAGGGGGAAAAAAAAAGACAAAGCTTCAGAGTGTTGGAAAAAGTTTTGTAGACTATTTTTTTCAAAAGTCTTCAGATGGATGTGCTCATTAATTTTTTGACTCACACATTTTGGTCTCTGTCATCGTATTTTGTCAAAATTTTCATAAAAATTTGTCGCGTGACAGCACATGATATAACCTATCAATCCATGACACAACAAAGTAAACAAAGCTATATATCGGAGAAAGAAAATAACTTCAAAAATGAGAGCGTTTCAAAAATTCAGAGGCCACTTATGATAGTGTGAAAGAAAGCTCCATTTGCATTAGTGTTGGAAAATTGTCTATGGACAAGACAAGACCAAAGCATTAAACAACTATGAAATCGGGCATAAAAAGCCCAAAATTTCTAAATCTAACACTCTTTCTCACTTTCTAGAGACAAACTCTAGAACAATCACACTCCTCACAAACGCTACTCAAGCTTAAGCTCTGTAGCTTATTTCTTTTCTTCTTCTTCTATCTTCTTGATTACATAAATGAAGGCTTCATGCCCATATATAGAAATTCCTAGCCGGCATAGTCCAAGCCCACCGACTTGGCTTCTTCATTTCCAGCCACGCTTATGCAACTTTCTAGAATTAGCTATATTATTCTGATACAATATCTAGTTACTAAGTCGGTGGTATTCTCTTCACTTTTCCAGATTTTTCTATAATTATCTAGTTCTAGTGTTACCAAACTTCCATGGGTTGGGCTTTATTTTTCTTGGGCGGATTAATGCGTTGAGCTGGTGTTGATATTTTAACATTTCTCTCTTGAAACCTCTCTCTATAGATTCATATGCATACAGGACTATTGGACAAAACCCCATGCTTTTATTGGACACGAACGTAAAGACCATATTTTTTTATTGACCCCATGAATTGAATAGAAATATGAAATAATTGCTAGGCTCTGGCCTTAAATTCGAGACCTTGACGGAAGGAGAACAAAAATTATAGGCCTATATTATCCCCAGCCAAAAGGTACATCAAAATCGAACTAAACAATACTAGAAATTCGATTACAAAGGATCAAAATCGAACTGAGGTTGTCAAGTTTTCATTAGCTCTTCTCCAATTCTGATCTTGATACCCATGCACTTGGCAACATTGGATAATGCACAGGTGATGGAGGAGACATCAAAGCAGGGACTTGATAGGCCGGCTGCTCATCATGATTAGTATCTTCCCGGACGAAACATTGATTTTGTTTCTTATTAAACCCCATATATCTTTCCATAGAATCAATCTTCTTGGTTGCAACTTGTATCTTAGATTCAAGTGAAGCAATGAGCTTAGTCAATTCGTCCTGCGAAAAATCATCTATTCGATCGTCCCATGTCGGGTACTCCGAAATCTTCTTCCCTAAATTTTACTTTGTCGGGAAATCTTCTTCCCTAAATTTTGAAACTTTGTCGGGTATTCCTCCTCAAAAATCTTCTTCCCTAAATTTTGAAACTTTTCGTTATCCTCATCCACGTGATCTTTCTTGTCCTCATAAAAATCAGACATATCAAAGTCTCTCTTCAATCCAGGCGTGGACGTATCCTTAGAATCCTTGTACTTGTTGAGAATGCGTTTGAATTGAGTCGGATCCCGCGGCCACGTCTCCGGTTGAACTGCCCTCCCCTTCTTTTGATCGGCTTCGTAGACGATCAAGCAAACATCAATACCACAAAGCTTCGAAAGCTCGTCGGCCTTTTTATATATACTCTTCTTTCGATTCCGAAAGGTCATCTTCCGAGTGCCCTCATTAGGTATGAGTTCTAAGCTTCTTCTTCGAGGGGCCACCATATCTTCTATAATTCAACAAAACATAGAGAGACAAAAATTTTGATGTTTAGATTAGAAGAACCCAAGAAAAATAATAGTAGAGATCTAATTGGATCTAGAGACTCTGAACAACTAGAAGCTTCGTTGCAAAACTTTGATTTGAAAAAACAGAAAAAAGAAAAAGAAAACTAGGGTAAAAAAACATAACTCGGATTGTTTAAGTTGAAGAAAGTACATGTGACTTGGGTTTTTCGGAGATCTTGATATGAGAGTGAAGGTTTTTCGGAGATCTTGATATGAGAGTGAAGGTTGGGGTTGTGATTGAGTTTTATAGAGAAGGAAGGAGGAGGCAGTTAAGGAAACTCAATTCAAATGGGAATTTTTCTGGTTTTTTATTTAATTTTTAATATTTATAAAAAAGTAGTTTCCATATTTCATGAGGAAAACCCAAAATATAATTCTACAGTTTCCTATTTCTATTCCACCACGTCTGCTTTCATTCATTCCTAAGGTTTAGCCGTTCTCTTTCTTGCGGACACTTATTTGCGGACAGATAGCAGCCGTTGGATGAAATTGGACGGCTGGATTAAAACATGGCTTTTAATAAGGTTTCACATAGAATCGGTTAAAACAAAACCCATACGCCCATCCTCCCAAACAAACCAGAGACCCATCCTCGCATAAGTCATATCATCTTCTCTCTCTCTCTCTCTCTCTCTCTCCAGATGTGATGTGATTTTCTCTATGCTGCTGATGGTCAAGCTCTGAAACTTGTAGGAAATTGAGGATGGTGTTGATTGAAGAAGAAAAGAATGGAGTGGAAAAAATATCTATAAAAATTGAAAATGGTCTGGAACCTATATTTAGAGTTATACCGCAAACAAATATGTCACTTAACTTAATTTCTTTTAAAAATACATGCACAACAGTTATGTCGACAAGTCAAGTGAAACCACACCGTGAAATAGGCCGCATCATTTGGCCCACGGGCTCATGGGCCGATGAGGGCCCGCCCGCCCATTGTAAAAAGCCTGCCTGGGCCCGTTATGGACTTTGAGATGGCCCATTCCGCCTTGGGCTGGGCTAGGCTTGGGTGTCTAGCCCGGCCCGGTCCGACCACAAAAGCCCAGCCCGTTAGACCCGCATACATGTATAATTATATCACTTAAATCACATATATAATTTGTTTCATTTCATTTACTTTTCTTTACTGATTCTTAGTTATAATTGGATGATTAGCACATTAATTTGTGTCAATTATGAATTCAACAATTATATATATACATATATATATATATAGGATGTACAACATATCACATCACCAAATATAATCATATCACGAAACATAATCGTACCACCAAATATAATCATGCTTTCTTGAACACATTACCAAATATTTTCATATTTATTCATACAATCCTTTAAAAAAATATTTTTTTGATACTTATTATTTTTTTAAAACGTATTACGGTCTAATTATGTAATAACCTCAAAAATAGTACTTTGTTTTATTATTTTTGTGGAAAATCTTATTAAGTTGTGTGACTTTATTGGGTGTTTTGTGAATTGGTTTGATGTGAAAATATTGGAATTAAGTGAGTTTAATCTCAAATTTAGACTAAAATGCCCTTATGATTAAGTTTATGATTTTTTTTAATGAAGTAGGCCCGTTTAGGCCCGGCCCGGTCTGGCCCGATGGGTTTTCTCAAGCCCGGTCCATGGGTCGGGCTTGGGCTTTGAATTTTCTAAAAAAACCTGGCCCGGCCCAGCCCAAGCCCATTAAATTTGGACGAGCCCTACCTTCCCATGTGTTGCCATAGATATCAAGTGAAACCAGCGATGAGAGCTCCCCAAGACTTTCTGGGATGATCCCACTCATTTGATTCCCTCCAAGGTTAAACTCCTCCAAAGATGTTAAATTTCCAATCGATTTTGGGATTGAACCCTGAAGTGAGTTACCCGACAATTTGAGGTATCTTAAGCTTTTAAGATATCCCAAAGAATCAGGCAGTTTTCCTATCAGACTGTTAAATTCGAAATTCAACATCTCTAGTTTAGTGAGATTGAACAACCAAGGAGGTATCATGGATGTGACTTTATTGCTAGAGAGATCAAGAACTATAAGGGATGTGAAATTGATGGAAGGAAGAGTGAGAGGAAGCATGGAAAGTCTACAAGAGGGCAAATGCAATTCAACAAGTGCAAAGGGAGCATATTAACAGCGGGAAGCCAATAAGATGTAGTCTTAATAAGTTTCACTACTCCCAAGTTAAGGTACTTTAAGGAAGAAAGAGTTGCAAGCCACTAAAGGTCAGTCTCATGAGTTCCATAACTATTAAGATTAGGATAAGCAACCTTGAGAGGTTTCCAAGATTAGGGGGAATGACTCCAACAAAAGATAATAAGAGAGATCGAGGTATTTCAGTTTCTCTAGTGATCCAATGAAACTTGGAAAGACACCTCCAAAGGAATTCATGCTCAAATCCAAGTAATCCAAATCTAGGCCTCATCATTTGGCCCGCGGGCTCATGGACCGATGGGGGCCCGCCCGGCCTGTTATGGGCTTTGAGATGGCCCGGCCCGCCTTGGGCTGGGCTAGGCTTGGGCTTGGGTGTCTAAAGCTGCCCAGCCCATAGGCCCGGCTGATTAAGCCCAAGTAAGCCCGGCCCGACCCATCTACAAAAGCCCGACCTGTTAGGCCCGCATACATGTATAATTATATCACTTAAATCACATATATAATTTGCTTCATTTCATTTACTTTTCTTTACTCATTCCTAGTTTATAATTGGATGATTAGCACATTAATTTGTGTCAATTATTAATTCAACAATTATATATACATATATATATATATATATATATATAAGATGTACAACATATCACATCACTAAATATAATCATATCACGAAACATAATCGTACCACCAAATATAATCATGCTTTTCTTGAACACATCACTAAAAATTTTCATATTTATTCATACCATCCTTTTAAAAAAATATTTTTTTGATACTTATTATTTTTTTAAACGTATTACGGTCTAATTATGTAATAACCTAAAAAATAATACTTGGTTTTATTATTTTTGTGGAAAATCTTATTAAGTTGTGTGACTTTATTGGGTGTTTTATGAATTTGGTTTGATGTGAAAATATTGGAATTAAGTGAGTTTAATCTCAAATTTAGACTAAAATGCCCTTATGATTAAGTTTATGATTTTTTTTAATGAAGTAGGCCAGTTTAGGCCCGGCCCGGTCTGGCCGATGGGTTTTCTCAAGCCCGGTCCATGGGTCGGGCTTGGGTTTTGAATTTTTAAAAAACTTGGCCCGGCCAGGCCCAAGCCCATTAAATTTGCCCGGCCCCGCCCATTGACGAGCACTATCCAAATCTTTCAAAACAAGCGAAGAAGGGTTGATCTCACCACCAAATGCATGCTCTCCACGATCATCAAACCAATCGCCACTGCCAAGATCAAGCCTGTTGACACGTCCAGTTATGTTGTTGTGGCCTACACCACTCCATTTGCAGCAATCTTCTCCCACCCAAGACGAAAGCCATCTGGAAGGATCCGTGAGGCCTCGTTTGAGCTTGAGAAGGGCTTTCCTCTCTATATCTATGCATCCTACATTATGATCATCACTGTAGAAACCGAGTTTAATGGTTTCAAGGGATAAAATTCATGACAGTATAATTAGTGAGACAAGGTGGATGGAAGCACTAGCACTGCTATGACCCACGATTCTTATGCAATGGGATGATCGGTAGGACTAAAGATATGAGTCTGCAAGATTTAAGAGTGCAGAGATGCCCTGTATAAAGGAGTAAATGACAATTCAAATGGTTGAGCTTTTGTACACTTCGAATATTGTTCAAAATTATGCGTCGCATACACGCTACCAAGAATGAAAATTTTCCATAATCCCATCCCTACCTACACAAATTGTGTCAACATCGATTAAACGACGTCCAAGTCTCTGATAAAGATAAAATATCGACAATGACATTGCTACGATCATGCATGAAAAGACTTCCGAGTCAAGTTGAGTTGGAAGTTTAAGCCAGATAATGACTTTGAAGTTTAAAGTAGTAATTTCAGTCAATGGGATATTTATGACCACAAATATGGAGTACAAGTCAGATAAATAATTTCCGAAAGAATACTTGCATCACATATTTTTCAAATAAACTATATGACGTAGTCATAGAAGAGTTATTTACACAAACATCCTTTGAGGTTTTTGGATTTTTCACAAAACTCTTTGAGGTTTTAAAAATTACACGAACATTTCCTGAGGTTTTAAATTGTTTTCACAAAACTCATTTTCATTGATTTTTCAACCAAAAATTGATGTTTTTATACAAAAAAATATTCTTCAAATGACAAACTTGTGCTTTGAGATTAGATTGCATATACTTTATTGAGGTTAATTTTGTCTTCTGCATAAAAAAAATTCAATGAAATCATCAATTTTTGAACAAACGATCAACGACAAGAGGTTTTTTGAAAACAAATTAAAACCTTAAGAGGTGTTCATGTAATTTTTGAGACTTGATGGGGTTTTGTGAAAACACAAGAAACCTCAGATGGTGTTGGTGTAAATAACTCGTTATAGATATGGAACAAGAGATCCTGCTATATTTCTTTTTCTTTTTTATATAACAAAACTCTCAAATCCTACGAATTTCATATGAGGACATTATCAAAAATGAAAATTGTTTATAATTTACAAATCAAGCAGTATGCATAAGCCAATGGTGTTTATGTAATATTATAAGATCACAATCTACCACATGCACTAATCTCTACTACCCTTCTCTCCTCTCTCTCCAACAACAACCCACCACCCTATCAACCTCCAACCCGAGCCAATTTCCCCAGACCAATACCTGTACAACCTAGATGAGTACATTGAGTATGAGTTCTAAGCTTCTTCTTGCTTAGAACTCATACAAGAAAGACGTCGATAAATTTATCTTTGCCGTAGTTGTACATTAATTTAATATACGGCGGTATTTTATATTATACCGCCATAGATTTATTTGTAATTATACGGCGCCTTATACGAAAACTTGGTCGTGTTAATTTCTGAGAAAAAAAGCGGCTTTTTTTGACATCGTCGTCTTTACTTTCTAAGTCGGTCTATTCATACCTTTTGTCGTTCTTTGTTGGCTTAGATTTTACTCTGCGGAAATCGTATTTCAATAAGACGTCGGTTTTTTAATTAGGTGTGTCGTTTTTTAGAAACAACCATTGGAATATCCATTTTTTAGGTGTTTAAGTTGTTCTTACACGGCGGTTTTATAGAACGTCGTCTTTTTAAAAACAACGACGGTTTTCGAGGAGCTTTCGTCTTCAAGGGGCCACCATATCTTCTATAATTCCACAAAACATAGAGAGACAAAAAATTTGATGTTTAGATTAGATGAACCCAAGAAAATAATAGCAGAGATCTAATTGGATCTAGAGACTCTAAACAAGTAGAAGCTTTGTTGCAAAACTTTGGTTTGAAAAAACAGAAAAAAGTAAAGAAAACTAGCGCAAAAAAACATAACTTGGATTGTTCAAGTTGAAGAAAGTACCTGTGACTTGGGTTTTTCGGGGATCTTAATATGAGAGTGAAGGTCGGGGTTGTGATTGAGTTTTATAGAGAAGGAAGGAGGAGGCGGTTAAGGAAACTCAATTCAAATGGGAATGTTTCTGGTTTTTTATTTAATTTTTAATATTTATAGAAAGGTAGTTTCCATATTTAATGAGGAAAACCCAAAATATAATAGGGAAAAATATATTGATATAATCACGTTTCACAACTTCAATTCTGAAATGATCACGTTACAAATCCTATTCAGATATAATCACTTGGGGACGTGAAATTACCTAAGTGCCCTCCATATAAAAACATATATATTGTGGAGTTATTGGCCATTGATTGCCGACCTCACACTTCTGACTTCTCTCTCTGTCTCACTCTCAGCTCTCTCTGACGGTTCTCTCTTCCTCTCTCAGCGATTTCTCTCATCGACCACCACCACTCTTTTTCTCCCTCATCGCGAAAACCTAAGCAAGACTCTCTCGTTCTCTCTCTGCAGTAATGTCAGGGTTTGTTGAGGGGTTCTTGAAGGTGAAAGAGATGGTTTCTTCGTTAAATGCTCTCTCTCTTCAACAGTCTCTCAGTTCCCTCTCTTTTCATGTCTTCAATCGACTTCTCTCTCTTCTCCTCTGCTCCTTCAGGGCCTCAAAAAACCCTAATTCTTGGTTTCGGTTTTGACTTTTTTCACCTACTTCCTCCTCATTCTCAATCCTCTCACAGACAAAATTCGTGCTTTTCTTTAGGTGTTTCTGGGATTTCCAATTCGGTTCTGTGAGCCAAACGAGTGATTCTAAGGTGAGTTTTGTATTTGTTATTGACTAGTTTGTCTTTTTGAATGGTTTTCATTTGAGAAGGATAATTTCACTAACCTGTGACTGATTTTGTGAAGTTTAGTAATTAGAGAGATTGGAAATTTTTGTATTTTAACTGTGAATTACTTCATGCTTGGATGAAACTTCTATTGGTCTGATTGATTTTGCTCTATGGATGACGAAGTGCCTCAATTTGCTATTGTCATCTAGGATTGTCATATGTTCTCCTTTTGTTCAGCTTCTACAGACTTTGAGAACTCGCAAAGTGCCTAAGGTTTGTTTTGTTTATTCGATTACTTTGCATTTATGTGGTTTTACTAGAATTGCTATTTGCAAATAACAAAATTTATATAGACTGCTGATCTCAGAAAATAGGAAGCTACTTTGCCTAATACTTGTTCTTTTTCTGGCTAATCACTTAACTTATATGTTGTCCATTTGAATTTGATTTTATTAGGTTGGCTATCCAACATTGGGTGCATTTGCAGAGTTCGTCTCTGAATTTGACGAGCCTAGTGGTTCAAGTTCAAAGAACAAAGATGCAAGTGTTCTTGAGACTGGTAGGCCTTTTAGCCCTGCCATGTTTGAAGGCGTTCTTAAAAATTTTACTCCAGATGTACCAACTAGCATCTTGGGTAGGCCAAGGTTTGTATCTGATCTGGGTCAATAATTTTCTATTCTAGGTTTCTTCTTTTTGTCTTTTTTATTTCTATGTTGAGCCTTCTTATTGCAAATTTAATCCTTGATGGCATTGCTGGCTGAAATTGTAAGGCACGAAAATTGGAATTTTTTTTAGACACATGCATCTATTTGTAGTCACAAAAGTTGTCCTTCGCTGCCACTTTTTTTCTTTTAAATCCCTTATGCACTGTGTCCTTTCTGTCCTTATATTAATGTCTTTTCACTATTATTTCCAAATAAACAAGAAAGGTCAGACATGTAGTGCAATTTTGTTACTTTGTGATTCTCATAAATCTTGTATTGATCGGTAATGGTTTTCCTTCAGTATTATTAGGCTTGATTGATAATTCTCATGCTTTACAATTTGTCTGATGGCTTGAAAAAGTGCCATTGCCTGACATAGCTCATGACTAAAATGCCTGCAGTTACAGTGTCTCCACTTAAATTGTTTATTTTCTGAAAACATGCTACACTCTTTTCCAATTTATTTATCTGGTTGTGGTTTATTACACCTGTTGCAACCCATTTAATGTGAAATAATGGGTTAAACTGAGATATTTTGGAAGTTAACTTGTGATCAGTAAAATGTTGTAACAAATAGGTTAACAATCTTCTGTATTATTCTGAGTTCACCAATATTTTCATGGACCAAGGAAAGAAGAAACCTAGAACACTTCAAGAGTAATTACCAAATGGTTAAATTTGCATTGTTTAGTTTCTTCTCTGTCTAGTGTAAATATTTATGGCAGCATGTCTATTTTCTACTTTCTATTTTAAGTTGCCTAGTGAAACTATTTTTGTTTTTCAGACAAGAAGATGCCCAAGAGTTCCTTAGCTTCATTATGGATCAGATGCATGATGAATTACTTAAGCTTGAAGGACAGCCCTTGAGTATTAATGGCCTCAAATCATCTCTAGTATCTTCTGCAGAAGAAGATGAATGGGAGACAGTTGGCCCTAAGAATACATCTGCAGTAACCAGGACACAGTGTTTTGTTCCTTCAGAATTAAGTGATATTTTTGGAGGACAATTGATCTTGATCTTGGTTTTTCTTTCTTTTTTCTGCAGAGGAAAGACGAACTTTTTTTAGAGAAGGGTGGGTGACTATCAAAGAGCATTATGTCAGGCCTCCAAGATGGTGGAAAGAATTTCATCTTCAAGATGGACGCAGACTTATAGTCATCAATTTGTTGCAACTTCCTCCAGCATTGTACTAAAATGCTGGATTTGGAATCAAAATTTTGTTACTCTTCTTTGAGCCAGCAATTTGTATATTGTATTTCAAGGGATATATATATAATGCCATAGTCTGAATAAAGTTGTATTAATTTATGCCGAGCCATCCTTAGCTTGGGGTGGCTATCATTATCAGTATAAAATTTTGTAAGGAGAAATGTCTGATATAATCACTTTCTGTTTCTTTATGCAGTTTTTTCTTGACAATTTCTGTTTTTTTTCCCCTTTTCTTTTCAGATTGCACAAGAAAAAGAAAAGCCCCCAACTTGTTTATTGTATTTTTATTGCTTGTCTATTGTTACTTTATTGCTGTCATATTGTTTTTGTGTTGCATGTCTGTTATCATTTCATAATCTATATGCCATTACTTTTGTATTGCTTTTTGGTTGGTTTTCATAATTAATATAATTTGTTGCAGGGAAAGCAACTATGAGTTTGATTTATAAAAAGGACGTGACGTCATTAATGGAATCACATTCTTACAATAATAAATAATCAATAAAAAAGCCATAATGGAATCACATTCTTACACCAATAGCTGAACACAAATCAATCATATTGAAGATATACATATACTGTGCTTGTTGTACCTTATTTATATGATAATGAATAATGATTTGGCATTTTCCTTTACAAAATAAACTTACACAATCAAGCGTTTTCTTTTACAAAATATCCTTATAAGTTCCTTAACAAGACAGACTTGAAAAAACAGGTGATAAGGAAACAAATATAAGTGCTACCACAACACTACAATGGCAATATGATGACAATAGAAATGCAATAGGGGAGCAATACAATGGCAATACAAAAACTTCACATTTCCCACTATATGTTCATAATCTACAACATTTTATAGAAAGGACATGACGTCCTTAACGTCCTTAATGGAATCACGTTTTACACTCCTACATGGTCAAAATACCCTCGAGCAAGGAATGGGCTTTTGTAAAAGTTGAGGATGTAAAAGATGTTCTTGACTTGAAGATGGATTAGTTACTAGCCAAAGGCTTCTTAGGAAATTATTTTCCTTTCGCAACTCTCCAAGAGCTAATTCATAAGTGACATAGGCATAACATGACACTTGAGTACATTATGAAAGAGAACTCAGATAAATCACCAAGATAATTATCCTTCATAGATTAAGCCTAACTCTATCTCAGCATCTTAACATGTTGTTGGCGTGCCAAACCTTCCCGTCGATGTGAGCTCTTGAAGATCAGCCTGTTATCCCACACGTTCATGGGCATCCGACAAGCCACTCCATCCATTTCATTAGGAATTGATGATCTTTTAACAATACCTTCTAAGGGGTGGCTAGTCCAAGATGCTGAACAACAAAGTTTTATTTTGGAAAAACACCATCATTATGGGAATGTGTAGAAAAATTACGCTATTGAGATATGGTATGCTACAAGTGAATATTTGCGACAAGAAATGAATCCTAATTTTAGGATGTAATCCAGTCCATATGATGTCCTTTTCTGCATCCCAAGTACACCAATTAGTAGGTATGAGAGGATTAATGTCGGATCCACAAGGACAAATGATTGATTTACCTATTCAAAGCAATTTACGTAGGACCTGTCTTTAACAGAATATATCATTTCTTGTTATAGAGTTGTGGATCCACATCGGAGGATATCTTACACGCAGACTTGTTGAAGTAGTTCAACACATTGTTGTTGAGAACAGATTGTGGCACCATCCGAGGCATTTTGAGTCCTTGGGATGATCCTTATACAAACGCGATATATATATAACTGCATTGCCGTTAGAAATCAAGATATTGGTATTGGACTTGTCAATCGATTCATAACCCTTCAAACACAACCAATATCCGACACTTGTAAGAGTACATCTTGGATCTGCGAATGTTATGGCAGGAGCCCCACTCATGGCGACTGGTTGAATTGGGAGAGTATTATTGTCAATCTATTACCGGCACTCAACTAACATTAAGAACTTTTCATACCAGTGGAGTATTAACATGTACGAGCCTTCTAATGGACACTTGATGGGCACCCTAAAGCCAGACATTCCACCAAATAAGATACGAATTACCAATATATTTATATTACTTATATTTCTAATACCGGTAACTAAGATTTATATTTATCATAGTAACTACTAAAGAGAATGACAATTAGCAACTCATAACTCCCTAATGCTATAACTCTTAAACTGCTATAACTCATAATAACTCTTCTAACTCATCCTTTAGTTTAGTTCATAGATAACTAAAAAGACTTTTAATACCTAATAATACTTTACTAACTAATTAGAATTCTATTAATAATAATCAGAATATCAATAATAATAAGACTTTAACATAGGTTGTAAAAGAAAAGAGTGAAGCTATGAGGAATAAAGTAACTCGTGCAAAGGAGAGGAGGTTTGAGCTCCAACCACTTTGACCATATTTTTTTATTGACCCAATGAATTGAATAGAAATATGAAATAAATTGCCAAGCTCTAGGCCGGCTGCTCATCATGATTAGTCTCTTCCCGGACCAAACTTTGATTTTGTTTCTTAGTAAACCCCATATATCTTTTCCATAGAACCAATCCTTCTTGGTTGCAACTCAAAGGCCACCTTCCGAGTGCCCTCACAATTTATTTTCTTTGCTTTCCGATGGGACTCTTCCACCATCTCCTCTTCCGGGTCGAGTTTGCTTCCGAAGGAACATTTGTTGTTTTCTTTGCCCCCGATGGGGGACAGGGACAATCCGATTGTTTTCTTTGATTCCGAAGGAGAGGGACTCTTATTTCAACGTGACAGAGGGACCTTTTCCGATGGGACTTTTCCTCGGGGAGGGGGACTTTCCGATGGGACTCTTTCCTTTTTCTGGATTTAAACTTCCGATGGGACAAAGGGATTTTCCCCCACGAGGCAAGGTTACTCACAGCCCACTTGGTGGAATAATTGCATGTAAGCCAACCCAGCTGCAGAAATCAATGGAATCAGAAACCGAGTGTATTTTTTTGGAGATTCACTATAATACTCAATATAGGACTCCAAAAATGGGTATATGACTAAATATCTCTTCTTTCTTTTTTTTCTCCTTTTGCTGTCAAAATCAGAAACAGTGTTTCGTTTATATAAAGAAGCATACAAGAAAATCAAATACAGAAGGCACTTAAAAAATTAAGCTTCACTGTGAGTGTTGGATAATGGATAAGTGAAAAGGTCAAACAATTTTGGAAGTGTGAATAAAAGAAAGAAATCATATCACGGAGAAAATTAAAAACCAACCATTGTCTTGGTGTTGGAAAAATTGTAGTGGATGTATAAAACTCTAAACACAATTTTGAATGTTAATAAAAAGGCGAAGATGTCATTACAGGGAAAAAAAAAAGGCAAAGCTTCACAGTGTTGGAAAAAGTTTTGTGGACTATTTTTTTCCAAAGTCTTCAAATGAATGTGCTCATTAATTTTTTGACTCACACATTTTGGTCTCTGTCATCGGATTTTGAAAAAATTTGTCGCTTGAAATAAACAAGGAAGGTGAGAGGAGAACTATGAGGAGATCAAAAGGATCACAAGTAACTTAAATGAGACTTGGGCTAGGGAGGAGACATACTGGCACCAGCGATCTTGAGTAAAATGGCTCAATGAAGGAGACAGGAATACTACTTTTTTGCACCACTCCACCATTGCTCGACGGCGACAACACCGTATTCTGCGAATCCAAGGGAATAATGGCCAGTGGTACTCCGGGCAAAATGCTACAAGACGAGTGATTGAGGAACATTTTAAGGGTCTTTTCTCAACTGAGTGTGTGGAGGAATGACTTGGATATTCTATCTTGTGTGGATCCTGTTGTTATAGAGGACATTAACACTACATTATTACAGGAAATCTCCTCTCAAGAAATTAAAGATGCAGCAATGCAAATGGGATCTCTTCAGGCCTCGGGGCCGGATGGGTATCATGGGATTTTCTACCAGCAGATCTGGGACATAATCCACAGGGAGGTTCAAGGCATTGTGAAGGATTTTTTTGCTGAAAGTTGTAATCCCACTACCCTAAACAACACCAACATTGTATTAATCCCCAAAGTCCCAAATCCTGAGTTTGTTACTCAGTATCGCCCAATTAGCCTGTGTAATTATTCTTATAAATTATCTCAAAAGTGATGGCCAATAGACTGAAACAGTTTCTTCCCAAGATAATTTCCCCTGCTCAAAATGTTTTTGTCCCAAACCGACAAATACAAGACAATATCCTTCTTGCTCATGAGGCTTTTCATCTGTTAAAGCTTAGAAAGTCCACCAAGTTATATGCATTGGGCATGAAACTGGATATGAATAAAGTGTACGACAGGGTTCGAATGGAATTTTTTGGAGGCCATGATGAGGAAGTTGGGCTTCGCTAATAAGTGGGTGAGGCTGATCATGAGCTTGGTCAAATCTGTGGAGTTAGCTTTGGTTATTAATGGCAAGCCAAGAAGCTATTTCAAGTCTACCCGTGGGATTCGTCAAGGCGATCCCCTTTCACCATATTTGTTCCTTTTTGTAAGAGAGGCTCTATCTTCCTTAATAAAAAAAAAGCTTGTGATGCATAACTATTGCAGGTCTCTTTTTTTGTAGGAATGGCCCGATCCTTTCTCACTTACTCTTCACGGACGATACCTTATTGTTTCTTAAGGAAAAATGCTCAAAATTGTCGCAACATGATGAATCTTCTAAATGGGTACTGCAGAGCCTCAGGGCAACAGATCAATTTGGGAAAATCTAGTGTTTTCTTCAGTCCCAACACTCCCGACGACTTGAAAAGAGAGCTAGGAACTATCCTAGCATGCATTGTTACTGGAAAGTACCTAGGCTTGCCTACTCTTTGGGGCAGGTCAAAAAGTGAGGCTCTGAACTTTGTGAAGGAAAGGTTGCTGCGAAAGATTGGAGGATGGAAGCACGAGACATTCTGATTAAATCAGTCGCTCAGGCGATTCCAACTTACCCCATGGGAATTTTTAAGTTCCCCAAATCCTTCCACAAAAGCTGGAACATGAGATTGCTAGGTTCTCTAGTGGGGTCTAAAACAGGATGAGACAAAAGTGCATTGGATCTGTTGGGCTACTTTGGGGCTTCCAAAGAATCAGGGAGGCATGGGATTTAGAGATTTTAATGATTTCAATTTGGCCTTGCTAGCCAAACAATGTTGGAGATTAATCATGGAGCTGAATTCCAAATGGGCTCAACTCTTGAAGGCTCGTTATTTCCAGGAATGTAGTTTCTTAGAGGCAAAGAAAGGCAGTCGTGCTTCATGGGCTTGGGCAAGCTTGCTTGAGGGAAGAAAGATCATTCTCCAGGGAGCTCGGTGGCAAATTCTAAATGGTAGACAAGCAAAGATTTGGACAGACCGTTGGATTCCCTCCCTTCACGATGGTAAACTCCACCCCCACTTACAAGCCTCAGTTGATCCTAACACTAGAGTGGAAACTCTAATTTATTGGGATTCCAAATCTTGTAACTTCACCCCGATTCAAGCTTCAATTACTGATGAGGAGAAGCTTGCTGTCCAGCTTATCCCTATAGGGAATGGAAGGGAGGAAGGCGATTAGTGTGGCACTGGGAAAAGAACGGCAGATTCTCTGTGGGATCTGGGTACCATTGCATCCATGCCCTGCAGGTTGAGACCACCGCCAGAAAAGCCTCCACCTCATCACGGATAGACCCCTTGGTGTGGAAAAATATTTGGAAAGCTGAGGTCCCGCCAAAGATAAAAAACTTCCTATGGCGTGCGACCCATGATAGGCTACCTACGGCGATGGCTCTCCACAAATGCAAAATTGCTCGAACCCCATGATGTCCTATATGCCAAGCTCATGAGGAATCTATTGAGCATTTGCTCCTCTTTTGCCCGTGGGTCGAATTGATTTGGTTTGGATGCCCTCTTAATTATAAAATTGACAAGAAGGGAATTATCACCTTTGACCAATGGTTGCTTAAATGTACCACGGATGGGTTCCAATCTAAGGAGGAAAAAAGGCGCATATCTTGCATTATTGCTGTTACTTGCTGGATTATTTGGAAATCAAGGAATCGTTTTGTCTTTGATCAATGCAAACCACAACCTCTCTTGGCCATCAAAACCATTCTTTCTCAAGTGGAGGAGCTGGCTGCGTTGAATAACTAAAGGAATGTGAGGAGGCTTTGCGAAGGACCCTCTCCAAATCCTACCTTTTGGACAGCCTCGGATGCCCTATGTTATTAAAGTTAACTTTGATGATGCTTGGTTGGCATCCTTTGGCAAAGCAGGAGCAGGTCTTATTGCACAAAATGCTAATGGTGAGTTCGTGGGAGCGAAATGCCTATCCTTTCAAGCGGAATCTGCGATCATGGCTAAGGCAATTGCTGGTTTGGAAGGTTGCAAATAGGCATCTGAGCTGGGCTTATCTGAGGTTTGCTTTGAATCTGACTCCAAAGAGCTGGTTGAGAGCATGAAAGGAAACATAAAACGTGGAAGATGGAATCTATACCCACTTCTATCAAGGATTCGTGAATGCAACTCCATCTTCTCAAACTGTAACTGGGCATGGACTGGTAGGAAAAACAATGAAGCGACATATCACCTTGCGTCGGCACTATCGAGGTCGAGTCCGAAAGTCCGGATATCCAGGCCCCCACCTCTTCTGTGCATATCTTAAATCGTGATGGTCTTCCCTGCCTCCTCGAGCCTCCACATAGCTTGCGCTGTTTCAAGATGGCCATGACTCTCTGATTCTGGATTGTCGTACCATTCCCATTTCGTGGGGCTCTTCCTTGTAGCAGCTTGTATGAGTTTTATTTGAGTTTATGGCTTTACATGCACTTCTGTTATGTATCATGGTTTGGTTTTTTCCTTGTTCTTTGAGTTGTAATCTGTTTGGTTTGCTCTCCTGCTAATGAAAGCTTCTTATTAACCACACCAAAAAAAAAAAAAAAAAAAAAAAAAAAAAGACAATACATGACACAAAGTAAACAAAAGCTATATATCAGAGAAAGAAAATAACTTCAAAATGAGAATGTTTCAAAAATTCAGAGGCCACTTGTGATAGTGTGAAAGAAAGCTCCATTTGCATTAGTGTCGGAAAATTTTCTATGGACAAGACAAGACCAAACCGTTCAAACAACTATGAAAAGCGGGCATAAAAAGGAAGAAATCTTATCAGAGAAAGAAAAGCTTCAACACTGCGTTAGTGCTGGAAAAAATTTAGTGGATGAATAAAAGTTGATAACAATTCTCCAAGTGGTTTGCCAATTTTAGTGGATGAAGAAAAATTCAACACGGGCTACAGATAAATCTGTATGCTTGTCATCTTCATACTCCTGGAGAATGATTTCTGATCATGCCCTGCAAACATGGAAACAAATTTGAACATTATATATATATATAAAGGAAAATTTAAGTCTCGTGTGATTAAAAAAGACCTTGCATGCACGGAAGCGCATACGAAGAAAATAGTATAAATGAAAGAACTTACAATAAATTAAATGAGCAAATTGTATTCTAGTAATGCTGCACCAAGAGTATCGAGATAGTTGAAAATGGAACATAGAAATGGAGATTTACTTATTCCTTTTCCACGTGTCATCTTCTTATTGGCTAGCAAAATATGTATTCCCACAATTAGTGTGGCATAGTGTACCCAAGCAATGGAGCAAGAAAAGAGCCACGCACAGGATTGTGTAGATGCTTGTTTTCTTTGCTTCCGATCGAAGAGACCTTTTTCCTGTGGGACGAAGGGATTGTTTTCGGATGGGACCTTCGGGTCGAATTTCATGGATTTCAAGGACATTTCTTTCCAAATGACGTGAAGAACATGTAACATACACATACATACAATTTTATTGAGGGATACCTTTAAGGGTCTTTTTAATATCACTAACATATATACATAAATACCGAACCTAAAGATACCTCGAGATCCCTCAAATAAGGATACCTTTCAGGGTCCATTACGATTTTTTTTTTCAACAATTATTTTCATGTCATTATTAAGAGATCATCCTTACAAAAAATTAGATAAATTGAAAATCATTTAGACATCTAGTTGTAATCAACAAAATAGACGAATATGGTTTTTCAAGACAACACTAAAATAACTACCATTAATTAACGATCAAATGATTTTGAATTCAAGTGATTTTTTTTTTTTTTTTTTTTTTTTGCAGAGATGATCTTTGAGGAAATATCGAAAGAAACCAGAAAGAGGATGATGATGGAGATCTGATGCCAAAATGCAGGTGGAAATCTGCACCGAAAAGCAGGTGGAGATTCAACGTCGAGACGCAGCCGCCTGTGATGGTTGGAGGAAAATTATTATAACAAAATGAAGACAAGTGTTCTTCCTCCCCTCTCTAGGGATTTTTTGTTGGGAGAGACCTTTATGTCTTGTGAAAATACAAAGATAAATTTAATATTAAAAATAATTTTAAACTAAATAAACTAGGAAATTCTCTATGGAAGATTGCCGTGCGGATAACATGTATCCCCCCAATTTTCCTCTATGTTTACAATGGCAAATCACTAGGCAAGAGAATATTTCCGTAGGGAGTGTTCTTCCTCCCCTCTCAAAGTGAAAACGGCTCTAGGATTGTGTGTTGGGAGAAAAGGGGTCAGGGTTAGCAATAGTCCTCATATGTACTAAAAAACTTATGATAATGTGGAAAACATTATACAAAGATAAATTTAATATTAAAAATATAATTTTAAACTAACAAAACTAGAGAAATTCTCTAAGAGAACGTCTGGAAATTATTACCGAGCGGATGCCATGTTTACAATGACAACCATTCAAATAGGAGAATTTCCGTAATTTTGTTACTATAGCGTATTAGGCATTATTATACTTATGTGGTTTGGCTCATTATCTATTTACGGAACCCATAAATTGAATAGAAATATGAAATAATTGCTAAGCTCTGGCCTTAAATTCGAAACCTCGAGGGAAGGTGAACAAAAATTATAGTGCTATATTATCCCTGGGCAAAAGGTACATCAAAATCGAACTAAACATGACTAGAAATTCAATTACAAAAGATTAGATACACTGAGGTTGTCAAGTTGTCATTAGTTCTTCTCCGGATAGTGAAGCTGGAATTCATGCTCTTTCCAATGATCAAGATTAATTTAGAAAAAGAATGTGGAAATACAACGAATTTACATTGTTTTAAAAACTAGTATTCTTCAAAATTATCATATGGTTAGTTTAGTCCCTAATTCTCGAACCAAATGGGACCACCCATTCATTTTTGTTTGGACATCAATGACATGATTGGGACTATAAAGAAACAAAGAAAACAAATGAATTTCAAATTATTCTTTGGATATAGTTATTTCAAATCCATTTTGAATATGTGTTATCATCTAGTTAGTTCGTATACATTTAATCTAATTGAGTTCTTGTTTTTGTAGCAAATTGTTGTCAAATCCAAATTTTTTCTTTCATATCAATCAATCCAAATGGAGCCTAATTAATACTGTACACAGTCTACATATTGCTGGAAAATAACAATAAATAAGAAGGATGATTTGGCAGCATTAAAAAAGAAATAGACATTATCTCCATTTTTATTGAACAAAAATGAGAGACCACTTCCAATTCCTCAAAAAAGTGATTGTGAGATGAGAGGCCAAGCTAGGCAGCACGCTGGGGTGTGATAGCTCTTGACCCGTGAGGTTTAGTATTCGTACCTAACACCCCAATCTAATACCAAGTTGAGGTTTGCTACCCACCCATTGAGGATGGGTGGCCCTACTAACCCGAGGGGAGGAGGCGTGCTTTGTGTGACTTTACCAAGGTGAACAGTGCAAGACCACCACACCTCACTTAACAAGGCTTGCTCAAGCAACTAATCACTTTAATGCCCTGCTTAGTTACAAGCTCACTCTATTAGGCTCGGCAATTACAAGATGTCATGTATGTCCTTATAAGCATTCGTATTATTGCGTATTTTTTCAATGTGGGACTTTACAATAAGCCTATGCCATCATTAGGATACCCCATTAGTGATTTCAAAATGCTCGTTCGCATATATCTATCTACTACCTATACAATACTGAAATTACAAATTATCTTGCGCGTTACTCCAACGAGGAATGTGTAGGGATTTAAGTACAGGAAGGTGTGTCCCACTTGGGATGAATTGATTCCTTAACGAGTCAACGGCAAAAGTAATAATATTATATGATTCATTGATTCATCCATATTACTTATATATACAGTAAAACACAAAAGAGTAGCCACCAAATTGGTGCCGGCGCAGCTTTCTTAATACATATATGCTTTCCATATGTATATGCTGTTGGAAAATTTAATATTAACTAATATTGATTTTCCTATTTGAATAGAAATTAATAAAATCTATTGGGTTAAAGACATGACCCTTGGGTTAAAGACATCTTCACATGGGGGGTGACAACTCTTCAAACCAAGGGATGCATTGTTTGGGGTGACAACTATTCAAACCAAGGGATGCATTGTTTGCCTTTTCAGATAGGGATACCTTTTTGGAAAGAGTATTTCATCATCTATAAATAGAGCAATCCTCCTGCAGTTTTAGGAATTCAGTTTAATTCTCTACATACAGACTTTCACATATACAAAGCATTAGAGTTTTCATAAAGAGAGGTTCCTGCATAATTAGGTTCAAAGCTCCTTGTGAATTGCAGTGCTTCTTTCACAAGGAGGGGAGTCGTTGTATCCTGGGAGGCGAACGCTAGTGAACCATAAGCACCAGTGTGGGGCGTAATTGTCTTAAGGTCAGAGTGTCCAACACTTGCCTCGACTCAATTAAGGTTCTTCTAATTCAATTCTCCTTTTGTAAAAATCTGTTTTATGTGCAGTATTTATTTTATAGCAATTTAGCACTCATATTTCCAACAATCTTAAGACGAATTATATGTGTTAATTGCTATATACATTAATCTGTGTTTAATTGCCATATACATTAATCTGTGTTTGTGCATTTAAATGTTAACGTTGCAAAGGTTTGATTTTGGTACAAACAGAAAAACATCTTTTAATGAGTTGTTTATTCTATTGAATTGGTTTCCTGTTAGTTTCTTTTGTTTTATACAATTCAAAGTTAAACAAATCTAAATAATCGGGACCATTCAATAAAGTCTGCCACAAACACTGATTGCCTTATGTTTCTGTTGTTAAGAAAAAGGTGCAAAACAGTTTGCATATGTAGTCTGCACCCGTGTAGGGAATTTATGTATATTGGCATCACTGATTTTGAATCTAATGCATATAACAGTTTTAGTGCATCGTTGACTTGAGATTAAATTAGTTGCTTATATCGAATGCCTAGTTTAATTTCAACTCCATCTTTTGAATGAATACGCTGTCGCTATTTACTGCACTCTAATTTTAAGTTGTTTCATATTGTGACTCTTGGATATGTCATAATCAATTAAGAGTTGTCATGGCCAGTGTATATATTTGTGACAGTTCCATGCATTGGAACAGACTAAAAGTTGCTATGATATTCGCCATGACGAATTGCAGACCAAACTAAGTGGTTTCAAGTTCCACTGTCATTATGCAGATTTGGATGCCTTCAAGGTACTGTTAAGAAACCATTTGATGTTTTCTGTCATAAACGGGTCTTAAGGCTATGAAGATGTCCATTGGTAACACAAAACCAGATTTTGGGTTGAGTCGATGTTTGTTAGAAAATTTGATACTTAGATATTAAGTTCTCTAAATTAAAGGAAAGTGGACATCAAAATCTGGAAGTTTTGCTGTGTTAGGCAAAACAAAATTTTGTGAAGGCAACCCATTTTATGACAAAACATATATTCTATGATTTTGTATAGAATATTAGGTTCATGCAATGTGCTGGGGCTGTTGGAGATATACTACCTATAGAATGAGATGCATATGTACAAAGGGTACCAAAGCCTTACCCTATGTATAAATTGATGTGCACTTTATAAAGAAAAATTAGTTTTATAATGATTTGCTTTAATCAATTAATGAGGGTATGGTAACTAGAACATGTTAATTATGTTATAAACATGGTTCTATTACTAATGCAACATTGAATTGATTTAAAGGAAGTTATAAACTAATACTATAGAATATTATCTCATTCTTTAGAATAAAGTAAAAGTTTTCTCCTTCTTAGGCATATGAAAAAATGATTAACAGATTGCTTAATACCTTCCACAATTATGTGAAAATTGTGGGGGTGACAGGCATGAAGGAAAATTTGGAATTCTATTTCCTGACAAAGAAAATAGAAGTTTTCTAGATTAGTACATAAGCACCACGTTTTTGTGGAGAGAGGCTTTGATGTTCATAAGAGTTTAAATTTCTCTTATACAAGGTATGAGAAGGTTAGAGACCTTCCTATAAGTACCACAAATGTGGGGGTGTCTAACCGAGTATTAGAAGGTTACTCAGTTGACACAATTATTAAGTCTTAACAAAATAAATTAAAACTACTCTTGAATGTAATTTATTTCCATATATGAATTCATTATGGCAATATATTACAGAAATAGTCAACCTAGTGGATCCAATATTTAAAGGTCAGACTAAAGAGTTAGTTGATCATCGAGGGGAATGGGAGTATAAGCCTAAATATTTAAAGTCTCCATAGTGGATACCCAACCTAGCTGACTGGAGATCCCAAGATCTAGGTTCAAAAGGGACAACCAAATTATGGATGACTAAGTAGTAGCACTGCCGAGATTACATCTCTTACCCATGTCCTATGATGAAACAGTGAAACAGTGCTGCCTGTAGCGTGTTTTAGGGTAATCTTTGATTTTAATGATTCCTATAGCTTGGAAATCCAAGTGGGGTAGTGCAGGATACTCTTAATAGGAAGTCACCTATGTGAGTGTGAAATGAGGCCGTTTTTATGAGAATTTTTTAAGGCTTGAATTCTCTAAAGCTCTCATGAATACCAGGAATCGCTCAGGGCCAAAATGAGCACAACCGATCGAACCAGATATGTTTAGAAGGGTGTTGTGTGAGTGCTATTGTCTGGGTTTACACAAACGGCTGAACAGTTCAAGACATCACGTTCACTGATTAGCCAAGTAAATCCGATAGTATTTCACTATGGAAGGTTCAAGGCCAAAAGCTACCTATCCAGATGCAGTATTCTTCTAATAGGAACTCTCTCTAGTGTCTTCATTTTTTGTTTGCATATTGTTGAGTCAATTTCCATTCATGTGGGGGATTGTTGGAAAATTTAATATTAACTAATATTGATTTTCCTATTTGAATGGAAATTAATAAAATCTATTGGGTTAAAGACATGACCCTTGGGTTAAAGACATCTTCACATGGGGGGTGACAACTCTTCAAACCAAGGGATGCATTGTTTGCCTTTTCAGATAGGGATACCTTTTTGGAAAAGGTATTTCATCATCTATAAATAGAGCAATCCCCCTGCAGTTTTAGGAATTCAGTTTAATTCTCTACATACAAAATTTCACATATACAAAGCATTAGAGTTTTCATAAAGAGAGGTTCCTGCATAATTAGGTTCAAAGCTCCTTGTGAATTGCAGTGCTTCTTTCACAAGGAGGGGAGTCGTTGTATCCTGGGAGGCGAACGCTAGTGAACCATAAGCACCAGTGTGGGGCGTAATTCGTCTTAAGGTCAGAGTGTCCAACACTTGCCTCGACTCAATTAAGGTTCTTCTAATTCAATTCTCCTTTTGTAAAAATCTGTTTTATGTGCAGTATTTATTTTATAGCAATTTAGCACTCATATTTCCAACATATGTATCCATATATACCATAACTATATTTTCTTTAAACCTACACCACCTCTCTCTGTATATATAATATCATATACAAACATCCCTTATATCAACCTAATTACTTACTGCATGCATGTATCGTCAAGAGTATAAGTACCCTACAATGTTCAAGTTTTCTCCATCAACCTCTCAGTTCCCAACTTCATTCGTTACCATCGACGTCATTGGTTTAATTTAATATCTCTCTCTCTCTCTCTCTCTCTCTCACACACACACACACACACAAACAGAAAGGAAAAATAGAAAAGGAGAAAATGGCTGAGGTTACAACAAGTTGTTTTAGCAGAGTAGCATTACTCATCCTATATATCCTACACCAATCATGTGTTGCTAAGAGTACATTAATTTTCAATGTCCTAAGCTTTGGAGCCAAGCCTAACGGTGCAATAGATTCTACACAAGCTTTTCTGGATGTATGGACTGCAGTATGTGCCTCCTCTGATTCCACTACTATACGTGTACCAAAAGGGAGGTAATTGCTTCACAATGCTATGGTTTTCAAAGGTGATAACTGCAAAAGCTCATATATTACTTTTCGAATTGATGGAACATTGATAGCTTCGTCTGATTACCGAGTCCTTGGCCAAGCTAACAACTTGCTAAGCTTCGAAGGAGTTACCGGTGTGTCCATTATCGGAGGTGCCCTTGACACTAAAGGTACCTCCTTGTGGGCATGCAAGTTAGCTCGAAGCACTGATTGCCCCAACGGAGGAGCCACGGTTAGTAATTTATGCTTTCTTGTCGATCAGGTGAAATCTTGTTTAAATTTGTTGTCTTTTCCTAAATTCTGATATTTTTGTTCGCACTGATACGCTGAGTCTGAGTTTTACGAACTCCAAAAACATTAACATCGATGGACTAATCTCATTGAACAGCCAGATGTTCCACATTGTGATAAACGGCTGCCAAGATGTTCGCATCAAAGGGATCAAAGTCAATGCAGCTGGAAATAGCCCAAACACTGATGGCATCCATGTCCAATTGTCAAGAAATGTTGCAATCTTCAACACCTCTATCAAAACTGGAGATGATTGTGTCTCGATTGGCCCCGGAACAAAGGACTTGTGGTCCTACTTGTGCCATGGCATTAGGTCAGATTTTATAGCTCTTGGAATATTGCATTGCTTCCATATGAAAACCTCGTAACAGTTAATATTATAGTTAGCTTATACATACATGGGTGTGGTGATTACAGCATAGGGAGTTTAGCCAAAGACTTGGAAGAGGAAGGGGTCCAAAATGTGACAGTTCAAAATGCAATTTTCAAGGGTACTCAAAATTGCTTGAGGATTAAGTCTTGGGCAAGGCCGAGCAACTGATTTGTTCAAGGTGCTCAATTTCCTTGATGTCGTAATGTTAAATGTCCAAAATCCTATCATAATAGACCAAAACTACGTACTGCCTACACAACATCAACTGCCCTGCTCAGGTAATGAAAACTATAATCACAATTTACGTAGTAATTGAGCATGCACTCATTCATAAACGTATGCCTTGACTAAATGTCTAATGCACATTTCATCTTGTTTCAATATTATAGGTATCAGGTGTGAGAGTCAGTAATGTCGTGTATCGGAACATTCAAGGAACATCAGCTACAGCCATTGCAATAAAATTTGATTATAGCTCAACAAATCCATGTAGAGGGATAAGACTTGAAAATGTGAGTTTGACCTTAGTAATCAAGAGGTTTAGTCACATTGTGCCCAGGGACGGATCCACATAGTGGGCGTCTGCAGGCTCTGACCATCTGAATATTTTTTTGTATTTGTAATACCATATAGTATTCTTAAGAAAAAAAAAACTTAATGGAGATAGCCCATCCCAAAGCTGCAAGAAGAAATAACAGAGAGATGGAGCAGACGGAGAGAGAAGAAAGAAAAGAAGAAGAGAGGAAGAAGGAAAGAATAAAGAAAGAGAGAGAGAGAGAGAGAGGAGGAAAAAAGAAATGAGAAAATATAATAAAAAAGAGAGAGGGGGGAGATATGTTGGGATGAGATGTGTTTTTATTTTGTTAGGTGCACTGCCCCACAAAATAGGATGCTTTTATTTTATTATTACTTTCTTTTTTAAATTCAATTCCTTATAAATATCTTCTTCTTTTTTCTTTCTTTGTTTCCCTTCAATCCCTTCCAAATATTTCAACAATATTATCAATAATTCCAATATTTTCTCTATTTCAAATGTCGTATAATAACAAAAAGTTATAAATACGATGAAGAAAATATACTGAAAAATGCTTATATAAAATAAAAATATAACAAACTAGGGCTTATGATTTACCCCAAAAAAAATATAGCCACCCCTGTGGGTTACCTCTAGTTTTTAGTTCCTAAAATCTATTGTCCAAGCCTAAAAATCTACAAAAACCAACCAAAATTCACCAAATTTTCTTAATACATTTGTACTTAAGGTAAATTTAGCCCACCCGATTTGCAATTCTTGGATCTGTCCCTGATTGGGCCAATGCAAATGGAAAGATTGTTGCAACTATTCAACCAAGCAGTTGTTTGTAATACTGAAGATGAGATTAGGCATGAAATACATGTGCATACTACACACATAATGCTAGCGAGTCTGTACATAAATATCATTCTATTTGGTTTCTAAGTAAGACCTCTTTCTGATTAATATAATATTTGTAATTTTATGCTTACTTACATGGAATGGGAATCATTCTCAAGAAATCCCTCATTCAGATTAGTGGAAATGCCTTGTTTTGATTACTTCCTATTGTCATTCCCTTTTATTCTGATTCCTACTCATTTTGATTCTAAGTTCAAAAACAGAGCTATAATTAATAAGATTTTCAGAAAAGGCAAACTATTGTTTTCCATCTGTCTTTGGCTTACTTCTTACCAACCCTTGAACTCAAACTTGACAATCTCCAGCAGCAACTTACAATACATTATATTACCTGAAGTGAAAGTTCTCTTGTGGGAGTAATAATAAGTGCCTATTAAAAGTCCTTTTGGAGCAAACTTTTTCTTCTTCCTTCCCCTTTTTGTTTGAGTCTAATTTGGCACACCCAGTATAAGGAAATAAAAAGCCCATCTTGGTTTTTGGCAGCCACCAACATTCCTTTGAAATTGGGCCAATAATACACACTCAACCCAAAGCATTGAAGGCTCTAGTCCATGATCTATCTAAAAGATGAAAACTTGGGCTTTGAAAAAGAAGGAAATCAGCCCATAGCCTCAAACTGGGCCTGGCATGAATAAACCCAGAAATCAGAAGATGCGGACTCCACGTGACTAATCTGAACCAAAACTTTGAATTGTCAACAATTTCAACTAGGTTGATAGGGAGTTAATAAATAATAAAAAAAGCAAAACATGAAGAGACTTCTCTGAAAAAATCTGCCACCAGAAGATCAAATCCCTTCTTATAAAAATGAATTGTTTCTACTCTAAAGATGGTGATTCTCCCAAGAGATAAGCAGGTCATGTTTTCAAAATGAGATAAGCAGGAGGACAGGAAGTTGTTCAAACTGGAAAATCAAACTAACCATCACGGTTTTTTGAGCTCTCACAGGGAGTAGTTGGGATTAGAAAGGGGTTAGATTCTCTTTCAAAATACAGAGAATTGATTGCCATAAGGTATTGTTGAAAGTCTATCTGCCAGAACTGATAAAATCCATTTTTCTTTGTATTTAAAATTAAAAGATCTTTTGAGAAATTTTGCCGCCCATTATTAAAAAAATTACCCTACTCCAGAAAACATTTCCTATAAATAGAAGAGAGGGTGAACAGAAAAAGACACACTCAATTCAACAACAAAATCAAACAACTAAAAATCAACCCAAGATAAGAACTCAAAATGATCACTTGATCCTTGAGAACCCCCAAACAAACTGAAGCAACCAAGAGCCCAGTCAAGCCAAAGAAGAAGCCAGCCATGATTCAGAACTTCCAAGCTTAGACTTAGAAAATAAGCCATTCAAAACAAGATTCCTCTCGTTACAAATTTGGTTCAGCAACAGCCAAGACAAGAAGAGCATGAGTTTTCATAAATATGTGAACCTCAACAAATTTATGGAGAGCCCTGACTAAGCAAAACCAGTACCATAGTGCAGATTAGGCTCAAGCAATCCTCAAGTCCAAACCACTTTTGTCCCGTCTAGACTGAAGAGGTTGCAATTTTGCCCATTCAAAAAGCCTTCCAGAGCTTGAAATAGATTAAAACCTCTGTCAAAATCAAGCTTTGGTATCGATTTATTCTGAGGCTTGGCATTGAAGTTGTTTGAGTTCAATCCAACACAGACATACCCAGTCCGGCCGGATCGAAGCTTCTATCCAGCAGAAATGGAATTCCAGCCTTCTTTTTATCTTTCTAGAGTTCATTTTTTCCTTCCAAGCCTTGTAAAGGGCAGTTTTGCCTAAAAACAGTCCTCTTTATCATCATTTATTCTGGCCAACTACCAATCTTATACTTGTGGTAAATCGTGAAGTCCTCACCAGTTTGAGGCAAGAAAAGAACTTACTTGGGAGATATTCGTCACCCAAATTCACAATCACTTGTTTAGAAATCAGTAATTTGGGGCGCAAGTTATCCCTTTTAAAGAAGTCTGCTAGGATTTTCAAGACTAGGTGACACTTCGCATACCAAAGAAAGTGCTTGTTGACCAGTCAATGGTTTCCAAGGCAATGAGGAATTTTACCCTTCCATCACAGCGAGAAACAAAGCGGGTGAACACTTTTCTTCAAGAATCTTCATAGTGTTTTCTCCTTCCTCCAACAAGCATTGCAAAATGGGCAAACCAAAGGCTAGTTTCTTCCCAGCTCCTGTTTCCACAAAGCACTAACAACGTCCGTCATATGAAACAATTATAATGACCATCAAACCAAATATAATCATAACCTGTCCAAAACCATACACAACAACCTTAACCAACCTTCCCTTGATGAGCAGCAGCAGGAAAACAAGCTTTATGGATTGGCGTTGGTTCTGAGTCCCCATCTATATATTATCTTCCCAATCATCAGATGATGAGCCTCAACTCATTCCAGCATAATATTCACCTCCACCAAACTAAGTTAATGTTGAAAAAAAGTTCTCTAATATCCACACAATCATTAATACAGTTAATAAATAAATATACATGAAGTAATGTTTCTGGTAACCTTGGATTGAGATTACCACCAATTCATCAACATATAGAGGGCTTGTTCACTGATGCGTTTCATTATTTAATCGTACCAACTCAGAGAATAATCTTAGCTTCATCATACAACCTCGAAGAGAGATAGAAGAACTGCTCACTGCTCATGTATGACAGAATTATATTGGACTCGTGGTAAAAACCATATATTTTTATGGACATCATAATTAAATTGAATAGAAACATGAAATAATTGCTAAGCTCTGGCCTTAAATATGAGACCTTCATGGAAGGTGAACAAAAATTATAGGGCTATATTATCCCTAGCCAAAAGGTACATCAAAATCGAACTAAACAATACTAGAAATTCAATTACAAAGGATCAAAATCGAACTGAGGTTGTCAAGTTTTCATTAGCTCTTCTTCGATTATGAGCTTGAAACCCATGCACTTGGCAACACTGGATAATGCACGAGTGATGGAGGAGACATCAAAGCAGGGACTTGATAGGCCAGCTGCTCATCATAATTAGTCTTTTCCCAAACGAAACTTTGATTTTGTTTCTTAGCAAACCCCATATATATTTCCATTGAATCAATCTTCTTGGTCGCAACTTGTATCTTAGATTCGAGTGAAGCAATGAGCTTAGTCAATTCGTCGTTCGAAAAATCATCTATTCGATCGTCCCATGTCGGGTACTCCTCCTCAGAAATCTTCTTCCCTAAATTTTGAAACTTTGTCAGGTATTCCCCCTCAAAAATCTTCTTCTCTAAATTTTGAAACTTTTCATCATCGTCATCCACGTGATCTTTCTTGTCCTCATAAAAATCAGACATATCAAAGTTTCTCTTGAATCCGGGCGCGGACATATCCTTAGAATCCTTATACTTGTTGAGAACTAAAAGAATTCCAACTTAACTAAGAGAGAGGCATATTGTGGTTTATTTCTTAACTAAAAGAATCCAAGTGCAAATTCAAACAAATTTGAATGGAGAGACTTTTAAAATTTTCAACCAAGTGAAACTTTTATTCAATTGCATACAAATCAAAATCTTCTCTTGGCTTTGAAATTCAGTTGCTTTTCCATTGTGGACTAACGAGAAAAGGAGAAAAGACAAAGAGACTCTCACAGAGGCACTTCATCAAACAGATAGTAGAGGCTCAATTTGGCATATTTCACTATCGATATTCATTGCTTAGCATATGTGCACATTTGTTTATATAGGTTATTTTCTTTGCTGGTCTTCTTGGCTTCCGAAGAAGGGACACAATTTATTTTCTTTACTTCCTGTTTGTGCAAATAATCTCACAAATCCTTAATCTTCCTTCTTTCTCTTCCTCGATTCACAGATTGGAGAGATAGGGGTGTTAGCGAGTGTTTGGCAAAGGGGAGTAGTGTTTATGTAGGGTGTGAACCGGGCGGCCGGATGGCAGGAGCTTCGGGTATTTTTCTCGGGTATAAGGAGTAGGTTTAGATGTACCTTGAATGATGAATGAAGATCTTCCTTCTCTCTCTTCCTCGATTCCTATAAAATAGATTGGAGTAATTAAGATATTTATCTCATTAAATAAAGATAATATCCCATTAATTAAGATATTTATCCCAATTAATTAATTGGCCGGATAAACTGGTTCAATTAATTAATGTAAGAGATAATCTTCTTTTCCACGTGGCGTGTCTGATTGGAGACAAAATATATGCTCCACAAATGCCCCCCACTTATGCATGGCGCTTGTGTGGCATGTAGGAGATGAAATTATTATTATTATTATTATTTTCTGGCTCTTCAAGCGTATGGGCCTTTTTTCTATGAGTTGGACTCCTTTGCATATCGATTTCCAATTGGTGTAGGCTTTTGATGTTGTTGGAGTTGGATTCCTGTAGGAATGAGCTTGCAATCCCTCCTTGACCTGGGTTGTCCAACCTGTATAAATACAGGGCTTTTCTTCACTTTTCTCACATCACAAACTTAACTTCTCTACCTTCTAGCTTGAGAAAGATCTTAGAGAATTTGTACTGCTTTGTTGAAGAGAGGAATTGTCGTGCATCCGGAGTAAGTCGAGCTCATGAAAATATATATGCACATATTTTTTTTTTTCTGATTTTTGGGAGCAAGGAGGTGGTCTAGCATGAGCTGCAAATCCGTGGGAAATAGTTGACAAAAGCTGGAGAATTCTGTGGCCGAATCAAATGAAGCTGATGCATCTGCACAGTGCAAGAGTCAGCTCGAAGAGAGTGCGTGGAGGAGGCGGGCTCAAGCAATGGTGAGAGGCAGGCCTTGAGTCGAGGGCTTGCGCTTGTTGAGCATCTGAGACCACGCTGCTGGCGTTTGGGCGAGAAGGCACTAGGTTGAGCGACGTGGGCGCATGCCGCATTTGGGTTGAACGTAATGTTGCTCATCTTTAGGCTGCTTTAATATTTTTCTTTTACTTTTTTGTTGGTTTTTTTTTTTTTTTTTGCTTGCTGCGGCTTTGTTTGGGATTTTAACTTGTGGAATTTTCTTCTCTTCTTGCAGTTATTCGTTGACCAACCATGCCTTCCAGAGACGGTAGCAAGGCTTCAAGCTCTCAGGTGCCTTTGTATTTGTGGGGAGGTTCCGAGGTGTACAAGAAGAGGTTTGTGGCCAACCTGCACCGCATTACAAATGAAGATCAATTCGGTGGCGGGCTTGCCTCTCAATTCTGCGGCGTGCATGTCAATTTGGCGAAGCCTTTAGGTGACAACGTGCCCATGGATCGAATGATCCGAATGCGAATCATCACCTTACGTCCCTTTACTTCTCTTTGGGCTTCAAATTCCCCTTGTCAGCTTTTCAAGGGGTATTGCGCCATGGCGTGTGCTCCAAGTCGATGTACTCGAGCGTCTACAGGGCGATCATGTGTTTGAAATGAGCCATTTCTTCATGTTGGGTGCGATCAGAGTTCTTCTATTTTTTAAAGTGAGGTGCTTCAAGAATATGCCCAACCGCACTGCAATGTCAAGGTGTTTGGCAGTCTTAGTCGGGGAGATCACGTGTAGCATGATGATGTGTTGGAAGTCAGCGGACGGTGGGAAGGCGATGTTGGTGATGGTCCCCTTGTTCCCCTCACCTATTGCAATTGTACTCTTTTTTTTTTTCTTCTATCTGCTCTCTTTTTGTTTGAATTTCTTGAAGTGTAGCTGACTAACTTCTGTCTTCTGCTTGTAGCGGACGACATCAGCAAGAAATTGGAGCTTGAGCTTAACATGGCTAAGGTCCGTCGCGCTTTGAACATCCCCCAAAAGTTTCGTGAGTGGCGTTGGTTGTTGAGCGAGTATCGGAGGAAGACGGTGGTCTGCCCCCTACCAAGGATGTCAAAAGATGGAAGCAGAATGGTCCGAACCTTGATGATCTGTCTGCTGAACAAGAGGCATGCTCTGCTAAACCCCCATAAAAAAGGAAGGCTGAAGTCAAGTCTCAGGAACTCAAGCTACCTCTTCACGGGCGAGCGTGTCTCCATTGAGGAAGAAAAGCTCCATACGTTGAGAAGATCGATGGAGTTGTTCTGCCTCATTTGCACAGTCAAGCATCTTGTTGGCATGACGACAAAAAGATTGGCGATATCGCAACATAAGGGATGCTCCCCTAAGCCTCTTCTTGCGAGCTTGGAGATCATGATACTCGCGAAGTGGTCGTCTTGCGATCTAGCTCACTGTTAAAGACAAAGAGATCGTGTTACGCCCGAAGTTGGGTCGTTTGCTGGTCGAAGAGTGAAGTCGATGTGGAGAATGCGCTCATCTATCAGTCATGATCAAGTGTTGAGTCATGGCGATCAAGCATGGAGTTGATTCATGCGCAAATTCCTTTGGAAGTGAGGTTGGCGAGAGGCTAGGAAAGCAATCTGCCGGACAAAGTTCTTGCAGCGTCAGCGGCGATCAAAGGTGGACAAATCTAGCCTTGTAAGGGATGCGGCGTGTACGATGCACTAAAGCGCAATTTCTATCAAGTCCATCCTCTTGTCTTGGTGGTTGACCAAATCCGTTAAATTGAAATCTTGGTGCTTTCTCAAGTCTTTCCTTGGAAAAACAAAGGAAGCGACACTTCATCCTTCAAAGGGAGTAGTTTTGCTTCTTTGAGACCATTGAACTCGTCTGCTTTATTACCCCTCTTACCTCGGCTCGGTGCGTTGGAAGAAGAATGCGAAACTAGGTAGCAAACTTTGTACTAGGCGGACTAGTTATGACAAGAAGGCGTCGATTTGCAGCGATGATATTTGGTGAAGAGTTCCCTTCTTTGAGAAGTTGGAAATTCAGGAAACTCTTGTTGTTGACTTGCAAGTCGAAAAGATGCTTATACGCCTTGGCGCAAGAATGCACCTCTCTCATAGTTATGACAAGCTTTTGGCTAAATTTCACACCTATCATAAGTCTGCTGAAGAATCCAAGTCCGAAGCTACCATGGATGCATACAAGTTGGGCTACTTGGAGTGTAAAAATGGATATGATCCCTTTTCGCCATTGGAGATGAAGATATCGAGATGTTCTATCTGACTTGCCCTCTGCACACAGCGAGGAGGCCAATCTTGTGAACACGAATGAGCTAAGAAAATGGTGAAAGGCGGTGGTGAAGAGGATGGAAGCGGAGGAGGATGCGGCCGATGAGGTGGTGGCGGGCGTCATAGATCGAGCATGCGGGCTGAGTGAGGTGATCGGGTGGGCGGCGAAGAGGCTGCGGATCACGGATCTCCTATTGGCGTTTGAGATGAGGCGAAGAATCTTTTATTTCTTTTGACTTTTCTAGTCTACTTTTGTTTAGAATAATTGGTCTTACTTAACCATCTTCTTTTGTTTGAACTTGGCGGTTGGTCACTTTGCTATAAATTTTAGTCTTTATTTTCAACTTCAATTTGCGGTGTCTTGTGTTGCTAGAGCAGCAAGCTAGTGTCTTACGTATGTTTCCCTTAGGATTTTGGCAAAGCGGGGTCCCCCTTGAGGACTCGAGCGTATACGCATTTTCTAGAAAATGCTTAAGATGTTTCGATCGTTGCCATCGTCTTATCCCTTAAGATGGCCTTATGACACAAGCTGTACACCTCTATCTTAGGCAAGCCCCCTTAGGAAGCGGATAGGAGGCACACCTGCGCCACCCTTAGGGATACCCCTTAGGAAATTCTGGTGCACCTGCATCTCTGAAGGGCCTTCTTTGCGAGCTCGTCTCAAGCGGATGTTTTTGGTGAGTATAGCCTGCGTCTCTCGAGGGAGCTTTGCTTATAGGCAACTATTTTTCTTCTTTTCGAACACTCTAGAATGAGCCGAACTTTTATTGATGTTTCATTAGATTACATTGCTTTATTCAAAGTGGAAATAAGCGAATAAAGAAATTGGAAATCCGCGATTGCTTCTCTTCTTGAAATGCTCGATTACTCGAGTCATCTATTGGGGACTGGCAGGTAGGAGGAAGCGTCATGGATAGTATCTTTGGAGGTGGTAGGCGTTCCATTGTCGCGGAATCTCTTTTCCTTCCATGGTGTCAAGCGTATAGCTTCCTCTGCCTCCGGACCGGCTGATTACATAAGGGTCTTCCCAATTGGATTTCATCTTTTTATACCCTTGTCTTTGTGCAATGATGAAGGCCTTTCTTAGCATGAGGTCGCCGGGTTGAAGAAACTATCGATCTTGGCTCTTTTGTCGTAGTAAGACTTCAACCGCTGTTGATAGGAGGCGACTCGGACAATGGCCTTCTTCAAGGTTGAGTCTTATCTACTCGGAGTTCTGCTCAATATTGCCCACTTCAATGCCTATATAGGGAACGATGGCGTGATGAGAATGATAAGCCGCCAGTTCCATAGGCGAGAAAGCGAGTCTCGCCGATCGATCTTAGCTTGGTAGTGCGATAAGCCCATAGTACTCAGGGAGCTCTTCTACCCATTTTCCTTCGACGCCTTCTAATCTTTTCTTTAAATAGTCCAATGTTATTTTATTGGATGCCTCGGCACAGCCATTGCCTTGAGGATATCTCGAGTAGAAAGATCTTGCTCAATGCCATACTTTTTGAAGAAAGCGGTGATACGCGCCAATGAAGCTGAGCCATTATCATTGACCGATGTTGTGTAGGCGTAAGCAAACAGATGATATTCCTCGGATAGATTGCTCACATTGGCTTCTTTAGTAGAGGATAGAACTTCGGCCTCGATCCATTTAGTAAAGTAGTCGGTGGCGACAATCATCATTTCTTTCTTGGCGGGTGCCGGTGGCAGGGGACCCACAAAGTTGATGGCCCATTGCATGAATGGTCATGGACTGTTTGCGGATAGTAAACTTGGCGGCAGATTAGGAATTGGTTTGTCAGGTTGGCAGCGATCACATCTTTTGACATATTTAGTGGAGTCATGGCGCATGGTGGGCCAGAAATAGCCTACATTTAGAGCCTTTTGGGCTAGCGATCTTTGCTTACAGAATGGTTGCCACACTCGCTATCATGAACTTTGTAGAGGACCTCAAGTGTTTGAGGGTATTTTATGCAAGTGAGATGAGGGCCGGAGTATGATCTGCGAATGAGCTTATCGCCTTGCATGTAATATCTTGCGGCTTTGTTGGACCTTCCTAACCGGACTTATCCGTTGGCTGATTTCCATTCACTAAGTAGTCGATGATGGGGTCTTGCCAGCTGGGGTCCTCATCAATTTGCATTGAGTCGATTGGCTCTATTTCTTCGATGCTTGGCCGGTCAAGGTGTTCAACTGGGATGGGCGTCTGGCCCAGGTGTTGATCTTGATCCTAAACTCGCCAATGCATCTGCATGAGTGTTTTCTGCGTGGAACTTGTTGGATGGTGAAAGTAGGGAATTCTTTCAATAGTCCTTGGACTTTGTCGAGGTATTGGATCATTCTTGGATGCTTTGCCATATACTACTTTGAGGAAGCGATTAAGTGATCGGTTGTAGTGCGAGTAGATGGCCAATCTCTTGATCGACAGTTCTTTCGCTAGGCGCAGTCCTGCAAGCAATGCCTCATATTTTGCCTCATTGTTTGAAGCAGAAAAGCCTAGTGTGATAGCTTGTTCCAACAAGGTTCCGTCTGGGGTGATTATGACGACTCCTACTCCCGCTCCTTTTGTGATTTGATGCTCCATCTACATGCAACTACCACATGTCGTTAGGTAGGTTCGGATCGGTGGGGGAGGTGTCGTCTGCTTTTTCCTTGCTTTTCATGACCATCTTCTTTTCTTCGGATGTCGGAGTAAACTCTACAACAAAATCTGCTAAAGTTTGGGCTTTTATAGCAATCTTTGGTTGGTAGAGGAGGTCGTATTGAGTGAGTTCGATAGCCCATTTCATGAGTCGAGAAAGCGTCGAGGTGTGAAGGATCGATCTCAAAGGAAATTATGTTATGACAATAATTCAGTGTGCCTGATAGTAGGGCCTTAGTTTTCTCGCAGAAACCACAAGCGAAAAAAATGAGCTTCTCTATTTTAGGTAATTTGAATGCCTCGACAAGGTTCTTGATGTGGTGGCTCGCTCAAGGGCTTTGACTAGCATGTCATTCGTAGACCTCCATAGTCTTGCCAATTTGTCTCCGGTTTTGCACAATAACCTGCAGTTATCGTTCTTCAACCCAAAAGGCATGACTTTGTAGCAATATATACCCCTCTCAATTATGAAAGAGGTCTTTGCCTTGTCGTCTTCATGCATCATGATCTGGTTGTACCCGGAGTAGGCGTCCATGAAGCTTAGCAGTTGATTGCCGGAAGTTGAATCAATGAGCTGATCAATTCTCGGTAGTAGAAAGTTATCTTTAGGACATGCCTTGTTGAGGTCAGTATAGTCGACGCACACTCTCCACAGGACTTTATCGTTTTTTGCAACTAGAACAACGTTACTGCAATTTCGCCGTGACACTTCTTCAATGCAATGGCGACGCGCCAATCTCGAACTGGCGATGGCGACCGCTCGAGGTGAAGTTGCGTCTCCCTGCTACGAGCTTGATGGTGTGTTGGCGTGTAGGCGATGGCGGATGATGCGGGGATCGATGCGGGCATGTCGGATGGTGACCATACAAATCGTCTTTGTTGTTCGGAGGAAGGCTATAAGCTACGCCTTCCTCACGGCTTAGGCGAGCGATCCATCTTGATCTCTACGGCATCGGGATCAAGTACTAGCTCAGCGTCCTCCTCGGGCTTCCCTCCTTCTTGGGATAGGCGTGCGGATGGATTCCCTCGACCTGAGTCTGATTCTTTGATTGCTATTGGGAGTAGTTATTCCTTTCCTTTTAGCTGCTTTCGACCGTCGGGAGCGGGATCTGCTTTCTCCTCTGTTTGATCTACTCCTTTAGATGCTTGATTCTACAGGAGGAGCAGTGTTTGCTTGCCTTTTCTTGTATTGAGCATTTCTCGCCATTGCACGATCGCTGTTGATTTGACCGATACCGCCCCCAAGGGTTGGGTAGCGAATCTTCTAATGTGTGGCGGAGGTGACGGCGCTGATCTTGCTGATCCATGGTCTACCTAGAATGCCATTGTAGGGTGAGGCTTCATCAATGACCATGAACGTTTGCGAGCTGATTACTGGTGGGGAGTAGACGTCGAGATCTATTGTGCCCACGGTAACCGTTGTTGCGCCATTGAAGCCAGTTAGCGACTTGGCTGATTTATTGATCTTTGTCTCTAAGCTCATCTGTTGGATGACCGCCAATTGTAGGATGTTGGCTGCACTGCCTTCGTCTGCATGGATTGGGCGACCATTTCGGCGATTTGAATTCTGATGACAAGAGCGTCATTGTGTGGTAGATCAAGGCCAATTAGATCTTTCTTTTGGAAGCTGATCACGGGGTCATCTTCTGCTAGTGGGAAACTAGTGGAGACCTGGGAGATCATGGTGGCCTGTTTGATTTTTCTCTTCTTTTCTTTGTTGGTCAGCCCGGACTCCTCGAAGTCAGCTAGGATTGTGTTAATCCTTATGACCTTCTGGGATGGCTCTTTGGCGGTATCGCGGTCCTCTATCTGCTGGATGGCCTGCTTCGCGATGAACTCTGTGCAGTGACCTTCTCTCACGAGCTCTTCAAGATGTGCTTTCCAAGCAAAGCAATTGTTCGTATTGTGTCTGTGTGTCGCATGGAAGGCACAATACTTCCTGGTATCCCTCTTATCCGGATCTCCTTTCAAGGGTGGCGGTCTTTTTACCCAAGGTTTGTCCTTTACTTGGGCTAGAATTTGGTGAATAGGGATGGAAAACTTGGTGTAGTTCTGTTTTGTCATGGCATCACCTTGTGGGCGTGATTTGCGTTTGTCTTTGTCCCTGCTGTCAAGCCCGTCACCTCTTTGGTCTTCCCGCTTGGTCGGCCAATCTTCTTGCTCAGCGGACTTCTTTGCGGCTATTCGATCATCATCCTAGAGCGCATAGCGTTCCGCGGTCGCGAAGACCTCTGCCAGAGTCTGGCTGGGAGTGATAGTCAGCTCGCGGTATAACTCGTGTTCTGCTGGAAGACCTTTCTTGAATACAGAGGATGCGATTTGGTCATCGCACCCTATGATGTTGGCCTTTTCTGCTTTGAACCTCTTGATGTAATCTCGAATGGATTCGTTGGGCTTCATACGCGATTCAACGGATGATCGAGGGGTTTCTTGATCGTCACGATAAAATTTATTCTTTAGTGAAGACGTAAGCAAGCTCCTTGAAGCTGCTGATCGACCCGGATGGCAGGGTATGGAACCAATCCTGAGCTGCTCCTTGCAAAGTCATTGCAAACACCTTACACATTAACGCATCTTCAGCTTTGTAGAGGATCATAAGGCTTTTGAAATGCGGATGGATTGGGATGGAATCTCTTTGAAGCATGTGAAAGAGGATGTTGAGAATCGTTGGAGGAAGCACCTTTCGATTTGTGATAAGGTGAGAATTTGCTCATCTACCTCAACACGTAGTGCATCTTCGGAATTTCCGCCAATCTTTAAGTCTCGAAGTCGGTTGTTCACAAGCTTTTCAGCGTCTTGCACATGGCTGGTCGGTCACATTGGCGGAGCCTTTACGATTTAGGCGGTGAGTAACTTCCTCGTTGGTTTGCAGGGTCGACCTTCTCGTCTGCGCCGCGCTGGCGGCGTGTGTGGATTACTTTGCGAGGGTTCTCTGTATTCTACGATAGCGTAAGAGTTATCAAGTTGAACTCCACGAGGGCCTAGCCTTTCGTGGGATATTTCTCTGCTGGCGGACTCTTCCACCATCTCCTCTTCGAATCAAGTTTGCCTCCGAACACATTTGTTGTTTCTTTGGCCCCCGATAGGAGCGAGGACAATCCGATTGTTTTCTTTGCTTCCGAAGAGGAGGACTTATTAAGCGGGACGAGGAGAATTTTTCGATGGGACTTTTCCTCGGGAGGACTTTTTCGATGGGACTCTTCTCCTTTTGAGATTTCCACCCGATGGACAAAGGATTTTCCTCACGAGCAAACCTTGTGTGTTAGAGCTCAATTATAAGGAGTTAACTCGGCCGATGGATCGATGTGGGACAAGCTTACCCACAGCCCAGTTGGTGGAATGGTTGCATGTAAGCCAACCCAGCTGCAGAAATCAATGGAATCAGGAACCAAGTGTTTTTTTCTTTTGCTGTCAAAATCAGAAACAGAGTTTCGTTTATATAAAGAATGCATAAAAGAAGAACCAAATACAGAAGCCACTTCAAAAATTAAGCTTTACTGTGAGTGTTGGATAATGGATGAGTGAAAAGGTCAAACAATTTTGGAAGTGTGAATAAAAGAAAGAAATCATATCACGGAAGAAAATAAAAACCCATCATTGTCTTGGTGTCGGAAAAATTGTAGTGGATGCATAAAACTCTAAACACAATTTTGAATGTTAATAAAACGCGAAGATGTCATTACAGGGAGAAAAAAAAAAAAGGAGACAAAGCTTCACGGTGGACTATTTTTTTTCCAAAGTCTTCACATGAATGTGCTCATTAATTTTTTGACTCGCACATTTTGATCTCTGCCATCGTATTATGTCAAAAAATTTCGAAAAAATTTGTCGCATGACAATACATGACACAACCTATTAATCCACGACACAAAGTAAACAAAAGCTATATATCAGAGAAAGAAAATAACTTCAAAATGAGAATGTTTCAAAAATTCAGAGGCCACTTTTGATAGTGTGAAAGAAAGCTCCATTTGCATTGGTGTTGGAAAATTTTCTATGGACAAGACAAGACCAAACCATTCAAACAACTATGAAAAGCGGGCATAAAAAGGAAGAAATCTTATCGGAGAAAGAAAAGCTTCAACAATGCGTTAGTGCTGGAAAAAATATAGTGGATGAATAAAAGTTGATAACAATTATTCCAAGTGGTTTGCCAATTTTAGTGGATGAAGAAAAATTCAACATGGGCTACAGATGAATCTGTATGCTTGTCTTCATACTCCTCGAGACTGATTTCTGATCATGCCCTGCAAAGATGGAAACAAATTTGAACATTATTTAAATATAGAAAACATAATATATATATATATATATGGAAAATTTAAGTCTCGTGTGATTAAAAAGACCTCGCACGCATGGAGGCGCATACGAACAGAATAGTAAAAATGAAAGAACTTACAAGAAATTAAATGAGCAAATCGTGTGTGGTAATGCCAAGTATTAACACTACCATTTTACAACTTGCTGCGACGAAGTATATTTGTCACGCAAAGTTATTTATAAGTCGCATGTATGTAGCGACAAAACATTGCGTCAGCAAGTGCAGAAATGGTTTGTCGACCAATTATTCACATTTGTCGCGCAAAGTGCAACATAGCACACCGTTCTGAGAAAGGTTTAGGGGCGACACAGGCATTCGACACACAAACCTTTGCACCTGTGACGAAGTTTTTCGTCGCGAGTGATTAATTTGTTTTGCATGACAAAGTGAAATTCGTCGCTCAAACATTGCGCGACGAACATATTGCACAACAAAAAATCAGTTATGCGCATATATTATTAGGCGTGAGCTAAATCGCCAAGCGTAAATTAAATGTAATTAAAAACAAATTTCTTACGTTTTTTTTTTCTAAAAAGCGAATTTAAGTTTAATATTACATTTTTTTTATTTTGTAAAAAAATAAATTTGGTTTTTTTTTTGGGTAATAAAATGAAATTGCAATACTAAAATGAATTGTAAAGAATACATTTATTATATAAAATAAAATAAATGTATACTACAAGAGAAATATTTAAAAGAATAATTATGAAAATAAAAAACAAATCAAATAATGTTCCGAAGTCTATATGGTCGTCTGGCATATGCGGCTCGGAGATCTGGGGGTCTCGGGGCTGTGGTCATTGGGGATGCTCGGGTTGGGCGGGCTCAGTCAGCGCACAAAATTCGGGATTGGAATGCGAACGTGCGAGGACTACAGAATCACCGACATCTGACCCTCAAACTCGGCCACCCGTGATGTCAAAACAGTCACCTGACTATTTGCCTGCGACGATGACCGTGCTCTAGGTTCCCTCTGTCGGGCATTCCCCATCCCTCGACAATATGTTCCCGGCCTCCTCCCGAGAGTCTGATCCAATGCGTTCGTCAATATCTGAAATTCAGCATCCTGTGGAGGATCCATAGACTTGATTGGAGTCTCGGGAGGAAGTTGGGAGGCGGACTCCTGAAGAACCAACTAGCTCTTCTCCACCATCGTCGTCTGTTTAACATAACATAAAATACAAATTAAAACATGCATACAATTGAATGCGTAACATAAGAATTAAAATTAAATAATACTTACATGAAGGAACTCGGGCAACTCATTCTCAGGCCGAACATAAACGTCACCAAAGACGTCGATCTTTGGGAATTTCGACCCCCCCTAAATTGAACAAGAGAAGAAAAATATTAGTATGAAAAAAATAAATTAATAATAATGACATATTAAAAATTAAAAATTAAATATTTTATTATTACCCGCCGTCTTGCATCCATCCTATATGAGAAGGGCCTGGAACAGGAATGGTGGAGAAGAGCCTTCTTCTTCCTATTGCCCTTATTCACTTGGGCTTTATTCTGATATACAAAAAATAAAACGTATTAGTTGAAATATAAAAAATTAAATAATAATGAAATATAAAAAATGAAATAAACATTAATAAGAAATATGTAATAATTAAACAAATATTATTAAAAAATACCACATAATCGGGCGCCTGAAAATGGTAGCGAGTCACACCAAACTATCCTCCCGCCTTCCGGCTCCTCCGGCAACCCTCTGAAGAGCAACTTGCGAATCATCAAAGTCCTCAAAATGGTGGTGCAAGTCATCACTCTTCCTTTGTTGTACCTCTCACGAAGAGTGCATTGACGTCGCCGCGACTCCTTGTCGAGGTCCTCTAAGTTATAGTTCGTCTGCAATAAATTAATTACATATATTAAGTAATATAAATATATAAAGTTTGAAAGAAAAATAATTAAAAGGTAGGATACACACCGACAAATGGCCGCGAACCTCCATCTTGATCTCGTCAGGCATTTCCAAGACTTCCATTGCATCGGGCAATGGGTCCGAACGACGTGGCCAATGTCGTGGGCCAAGGAGCTATGCAACTCCACCATTGGTGCAGCGATGGTGCGCGTCGTATCCGATCTTGATATATGTTGGTCACGGGTGACCTTCGCCGTCTTCGGTGGCGACACGCCCTCGGTGTTCTTCTTGGCTACAAAGAAATATGACATTAATGTTAAATAAATAACAAATTTAACTATAAAATTCTCATCACACAAAAATTAAAAAAAAAATTGCAGTTGAAGGATATCTATACCGTTTGTGACATCGAGGCGATGAAGTATCGTCCGGTCTTTATAGCAGGCGATGCGCCACCTAGCACTAACCGACTGCGCCAGCGATGAATATGATGACGCAGGCCCAGGACAAGCGCGCGATGCCATCGATCTTTGGTGCGATGTTAGCATATGCGGTGGCCGGGCTCGAACTTCGGTGTAGTAGTCACCGACCTCGACGTCTAATCAGGTCTGACATCTGCACAATTTCCAAAGGGTACACACACAAATTAATACAATTTAGAATATATATATAAGTTATACAATTTCATTAACAATTTTAAATAATTAATTACGAGCATAACCTAGGGTTTGCAATTTCAAAGTATCCGGGACTCCGATCCACGATCCGTCGAATCCTACACGATCAAAGAAATACAAGGTACAACATACGTGAGTTTGAGTTCGATCCAACGGTCTGAACATATCAAACCTGAAAATTGCACAATAGGCGAAATCCGTTCGAGACTCAAACTGTAACCAAATTAAAATCCGAGCACACCTACAAGCTCATGACAAATAGGAATATGCTCGGGACCCAATGCTTGCTTGCCATAGTCCCCACGCGCCACCACATCCGTGGCGATCTTTGGGTGTCCAAAGCTATAAGAATCGCCTGAAAATTCTAAAAACTAAGGGCCAAGGTTCCTACCCTAGGTTCAAAACATCATTTGGAGGCACTTTTGTTCTTGGACTTACCCCGAAAAATGGCCGAAAGTGGCCGGAATTTGAATTCAAAAATCGGCCAAAACCTAGGGTTTAAATTCCAGAAACCAATTCACACAATTATCCAAATCCTAATCAACCATCAGCTAGAGCACAAAAGATAGTCCAGAAACCATACAGGCGTCGAAATTGGTGGCGGAGGAGAGAAGTCGTGAGCGAAGAATCGCCAAACCAAGCTTTCGGTGAAACTCGGCGTGATTGACTGCAGAACCTCTGGGCCGAAGGTTGTGGCGACCTGTCCTTTTCCAGCGAGCGATGGGGTGGTGGTGGCGGAGAGAAATTTGTTTAGAGCGAGAGAGGAGAGTGAGGAAGAAAGGAGGTGTCTCAATTTTCTGAAAATTTAACGGATCTTGCAGCGAAGAGTGCAGTCGTCGCGCAAGGTCCTTTTAATCAACCTTGTGGAACCAAAAAAATAATGTCGTGCAAGGTAGTTTTCCGCCCAAATTTTCATTACATTCCGCCCAAATTTTGGTGACCTTGTGCGACGACGGGTACAATGCATCACGCGAGGTCCGTTTTAATCAACCTTGCGCAACGGAACCAAAAAAATGACGTCATGCAAGGTTGTTTTCCGCCCAAATTTTGGTGACCTTGCATGACGAGGGGCAAAACCGTCGAGCAAGCTTCTTATGACGCCAGAAATTTTTGGGTTTAGGGTTTATTGAAAGATATGATCATTTTGCGCGATGAAGTCAAGATTTGCGTCGCGCAAGATTGTCTCAAACATCTGGCAAAAATTTCAACCAAGTGTTCAGGGGGGGTGAGAGTGAAAGGTCTGAATGAGATTGCGCAATGAAAATATAACAAATAAATCGCGCAAGCCTTTGTTCTTGCAATGCGCTGACAACAATATTTTATTTAATCAGCGCAAGGTTGTTATTCCGCCAAAAATATGTTACACTGTAACTTAGGAATAGTGAAATTACGGTTTTGCCCTACTTATGTTCTTTGTTCTTTTCTGTCCTAGTAGGTAGCACAGTAAAATGACCGTATTGCCCTTTGCTTTTTTTAATTAATTTTTGTCCTATTCACCAACAAAAGGCAAAGGTTTATATATATATATATATATTTTATTTTAAACTTCCTATAAATTACATATTACTTATAATTATATGTATGTTTTAATTAATATATATAGGGAGAGAGTTTATGTCTCATGTAATTAAATATATGTTTAATCTTGGTTTGTATAAATATAACTTGATGTTTGCTCTAGATAATTAGAATACTACAATTGTTAGGTCCCATTTAATAAACTTTTTTTGTAAGTGTTTTTTTAAAAAAAATTAAATTTTAAACTTCCTATAAACTACAAAAAATACATGCATGCATAGAGTACAAAATGGAATAGTATTAGACTCCCTATATTTGGATATAACAAACACATATGCATTTTTGTTATATTCAAACAAGTATATTTTTCAAAAACATATAGTCTTAAAGTTATATATTCTTAATTATCATGATTTATGTTTTTGTTAGGTTATAATAACCACACATATTATATTCAAACAAGCATATTGGCAAAAAATACATGGTCCTAATAAAGTAATATATACTCATATAGATATGCAAATATATGTATAATAATAAACTTTTAATATATATATATATATATATATAGGCATGTGTCTACTTCTTATGTATACTCATTATAACCAAAAATAGATAGACACTTTTCAAATGGTATATAAAACATGTAATTAGTTTATCTTTGTAACTAAAACTTGAGAAACTAAATGCGATCACACTATTTACATTTTCATGTATATGTACATAGAACATAATCCCTGCCTATTTTGATCACTTTATACACATTTCACACAATTTTAAAAGGACTGAATGAGATTGCGCGACGAACATTTAATAGATTCGTCGCGCAAGCCTTTGGTCTGTGCCCTTTGAGCGACATAGAAGAGTTACGCATCGCGCAAACCTCTGGTAAAACAAATTTCAACTAAGTGTTCCGAAGGGAGTAGGGTTTAGGGTTTATGGTTTAGGGACTGAATGAGATTGCACGACGAACATCTAATAGATTCGTCGCGCAAACCTTTGGTCTGTGCCCTTTGCGCGACGTAGAAGAGTTATGCATTACGCAAACCTCTGGTAAAAAAAATTTCAACTAAGTGTTCAAGGGGAGAGTAGGGTTTAGGGTTTAGGGTTTATGGACTGAATTAGATTGCACAACGAACATCTAATAGATTCGTCGCGCAAACCTTTGGTATGTGCCCTTTGCGCGGCATAGAAGAGTTATGCGTCGCGCAAACCTCTGGTAAAACAAATTTCACTAAGTGTTCCGAGGGGAGTAGGGTTTAGGGTTTAGGGACTGAATGAGATTGCGCGACGAACATTTAATAAATTCGTCGCGCAAGTCTTTGTTCTGTGCACTTTGCGCGACGTAGAAGAGATTGTGCGTCGCACAAACCTCTGGCCAAAATTTATGCTAAGTGTTCCAGGTTTGTAAAAGGACTGAATGAGATTGCGCGACAAATATTTAATAGATTCATGTGCACTTTGCGCGATGAATATTTAATAATTTTGTCGCAAAGGTTGTTATTTCATTGAAATTCCGAAAATTTCAAATTTTTAGTTATAATTACATTGTTTTTTGTTTATAGGTCTTATATATGTTTTATTTCAGTACTCATATATTCATATGCTAAACATAGAAGTATATTAATTTAAGACTATTGAAAAAAGAAAAAATATACATTGTTTTTCTCTACAAAAATATATAATTTTTTCCAATAGATTAATTTTAACATAGGAGTATATTAATTTAAGACTATTGGCAAAAAATATATAGTCTTGTTTTGGGTCAAAGGTGTAAGTTATATTAAAATGTTAACATCAATTATGATAAATCAATTTAACTTGAGACATATGTGATTAAATTATATGTATATATATATATATATATATACATGGAGAAATATACAATAAATTTATAACAATAGTGTTTAATATTATAATATCCTTCAAACAAAACCAAAAATGAAAAAATCATCTACAAGTGGTATTCATTCAATTTGAAGATTTTAAACACAAAAAAGAGAAACCGTAATTTTTATATTCATAAATGGCAATTGAAAATCAAATAGACATATTCAAATATGTTTTCAAATTTAGGTATATATCTAAATTTAAATTTATATATTACATGTTGTAATTTAATTTGTGATTGCAAATTTTGTGTGCAACTTGATTGTAATTTGTGATTGCCATATTTACACTACCATAATTAAATTACAACAAATTTCATTTACTATGTTTTACATGGGTAGTCGCTAATGAATTGCAATATTCATCATCTGAACTATAATAACTTTCGTTATCCTCGCTATCATCACTTTCGGTCTCCCAATCCTCCTCCTCATCACTTTCGTTGTTCGGGCCCACTAGAACTTCGTATCTCGGAAGATCACCGAGGTCAATTGTAATTGACTGAATCGGTATTTCGATTGAAGACACTCCTTGAAGCTGAAACGGGTCTTGTATAACATTTGTATCTCAAAGTGTTTCTGCATCAGTTTCCATGGAAGATTCCAACCATTGGTCAGTGACGTTGTCGACGTCGTTGTCAGTTGGGTCTAGTTCTGGTATAGCATACACGTTCCTCTGATCCATCTGCTGAGCAACTTTCCAACCGCTTCCGACTTTAGGGTCATCTAGATACACAATATGTCTTGCCATGTTTGCCAAAATGTAAGGGTCGTCATCATACCAAGTTCTGTTAATATTCACTGATAGTAAGCCATGGTCTATTTTAACACTTCCCTGCCTATTTGGGTTTGTATCAAACCATCGACACTTAAACATGATCACTTGGTATCGGTCTTTCTAAAGCAATTGCACGACAGTTGTGAGTTTGCCATAGAACTCAATGTCTGTACTTTCACCACCACCTGGGACATAGACACTGTTGTTTTGCGTACTCAACTTGTCATCTCGTGCAGTCCCCAAAAACTTGACGCCGATAACATGGCAACCCGAGAATAATTCAGCGCGAATCGGGCCGAACGCCAAATTATATAACTCTTCACTGTAAGAGGGTGAATTCGATGATTTCAATTTATTCACCTAATATTATACAAATGAATTCACATGGTAGTTTGATAACATTAAATAATACAATATATATATATATAACAAATACAAAACACTTATAACTTACATATTCCAAAAACCATTGTGGAAACAAATCACAGTGTGTCTTGGCATACAAATGTGATGGATGTTCTCACTTCATCATCACTTCATGCTCATCTAAGTATGCCATTATCTCATCACAATTGTAAAGTACGAACCAATGCGCTACCTCCATGTCATTTCTGGAAACCGACTCTCCTCGTACCGGATCTCCAAAAGGTCGTGCGCTTTGGGCAAAACAGAAAGTCTCTCATTTCTTAGACCTCCGTCATTATTACGCTGAGGATGATTGAAAGCCGTGTCCACATCTTTTAAATACATTCCACAGAAAGTAAGCGACTCATATTGAACCCAAGCCTCTATAATTGATCCTTCGGGCCATGCACTCGTCAGTTTTCAACTCTCCAAGAAGCCTGGCAAAATAAAAAGAAACGATACAAATTCGCGAGCGTGATATAAGGATGCATAAACAAATGATGAGGATTATATACCTTTCTATTGAATACATTCCGCGATAGTTGACAGGACCAGCGAGCAATGTCTCTTCTGGCAAGTGAACCATCACGTGGATCATATTTGTGAAGAAAGCTGGAGGGAATATCATCTCGAACTTGCATAGGAATTGGACAATGTCATGGCACAACTGATTAATGTCTGTCTTTCGCAATGTTTTTGCCGTCAGTTGGGAAAAAAATTTGGACAACATGATTGGTTTCACTACATCTTCTGGCAAAATGTGTCAAATACCCACAGGAAGTAGCTGTTGCATAAACACATGGCAGTCATGGCTCTTTAGTCCATTAAATGTACTCCTGTCAACATTCAAGCAATGCGCGATATTAGAAGCATACCCATCGGGAAACTTTACCGACGATACAAACTTTAGAAAATCTTTTTTGTCATTCGGTTTCATAGAAAAAAATGTCAGATCCCTTCTAGCTTTATCACCGTCCATGTTTATCCATAAACCTTTTCGTATGCCCATTCTTTCCAAATCAAGACGAGCTTTGATCGTGTCCTTTGTCTTACCCTCGATATCTAGAATCGTGCCCATCAATGTGTCAAAGACATTTTTCTCAACATGCATAACGTCGAGATTGTGCCTCAATTTTAGTTTCGACTAATATGGGAGCTCAAAAAACATAGACTTGTGATTCCAGTTCAAATGTGTAAAAGGTCTGGTCCAAGTAACTGTTTTCCCAACAGAGAAAAATCAAGCGGTTAAGCTGTTCAAAGATCTCATCATGAACCATTCTCTAGGTCTGAGGCGATGCTTTGTGTTCCCGTCAAACTCTTTATGCTTTTCCATGGCAACCATCTCCAATGACCAAGACAACAAACTTTTCCAGCGTGCCAACCAGAAGTTACATCTTCCTTGCATACAGGGCATGCCATATAACCCTTTGTGCTCCACCCAGAAACCATTGCATATGCGGAAAAATCATTCACAGTCCGCATCACTACTGCCCGCAAAGTGAACATCTTCCCAGTAGCTTTATCGTACGTGCGCACACTGTTTGTCCATAAATCCTTGAGCTCATCAACCAACGGCCTTAAGTAAACATCGATTGACCTGCCAGGATCCTTAGTTATCAAAACAGTCATCATCATGTATTCTTTTTTCATGCATTTCCAAGGCGGCAAATTACATGGGAATACGAAAATCGGCCAAATGTTGTGGTGTTGGTTTAGAACCCGTACGGATTGAATATGTCAGTGGCAAGTCCCAATCTAACATTTCGGGGATCAGCAGCAAACTCGAGCAATGTTTGATCGAACTCTTTCCATGCCTCCCCATTTGTAGGATGTCGCATCACTTCGTCGTCTACCCGGTTTTCCTTATGCCATCTCATGTCTGTGGCAGTATGAGTCGACATATACAATCGTTGTAGCCTAGGTTTTAGGGGCAGATAACGCATGACTTTTTGTGGGATCTTAGTCGTTCTATTCTGATATGTTATCTTGAACCTCGACTCTTTGCATATAGGCCATGTATCCAATGTTTCATACTCTTTGTAGAATAACATGCAATTGTTTTTGCAAGCATGGATTTTTTCATAACTCAATTCAAGACCATTCAACACCTTTTGCGCTTGTCTATGGTCTTTCGGCAAACAATTGTCTGTCGGAAGTATTCTCTTGAAAACCCCCAAAAAGTAATCAAAACACAAGTTCGACATACGATACTTTATTTTTCCGTGTATTAGCTCCACAATGGCCTTGAGAACGGAAAAGCTCTCGCACCCCGGGTATAACTCTTGGTTGGCATTTTTTAACAATTTTTCATATTGTTCAAACTCCGTACTATCTATTGGTGTAGGCACGTCATCTTCCCCTTCTTGATTGATGGTGGTCGATGCAAATGGAAAAGCATCCTGTATAATATCCATAACTTGATCATTATGATCCACAATAGGTTCAATATTGTCCACTCTTGTGGCATTTGAAGACGAAGCATGGTCTAATTGTTCCCCGTGAAGGTTCCAAATGCTATATGTCTCAATCATTTCATTCCTTACTAAATGAAATCCAACATTTTCAATTGTCTCCCACAACATATTGTTACACCTCCTATAAGGACAACGGATTCTAGTTCCACCCGGGTTGTGTCTACGTGCAAACTCAATAAAATCCTCGATTCCATCCAAGTATTCGTCTGCGCATATATTCGAGTTCTGTATCCACCTTCTCCTCATAATTCCTGAAACCACCATCACAACACAACAATCACAACAACTTCATACGAAGTTATAATGTCACCTTATGCCTCTGGTAAGGGCCCTATCCCATTCGAGAATGCATAGTCCTGCCACGTAACCTACGGCTACATAAGATTAGATTTCGGACGTGGATGAATTTTCGTCAGCATCTCGATCAGTTCTTGAGGTTGCCATAGGTATAAATACCTACGTACCACCCAAGAACGTGCGAGATGACACCGAAATCTCCACAATCGAAACCTAATCCTGTAGCCGTAGATTACGTGACAATACTATGCATTACCAAACTGTCCAAATAATGGGACAATTCAAGAATTAATTGGACCGCAGTCATGCTTTACGCATCCATGCACGAAATCCAACTAATCTCGAATGGGAAACTAAGTGTTACTAAAAAACAATAATAAAAGTACGAAGTTAATTTCAATTAACTTCGTACATCACAACACATTGTGCTACGTCACGCACAATTTAACAACATAATATAAATATAATTTCACAACAAAAAATATAAATATAACAAACTAAGTTCAACATAATGTAATTAATTTAATATAAAATGAATAACATATCTTATCAATTGCAAATTACAAATATCTATAATGAGAACAAAATTAATAGCGTTAGTACGAATTTACATTAATACTTTTAAACAAACGACAAATAATATTTACCCAATGAGCGTATTGAATTCCCAGCAGAGGTAGCAGCGCAGACAGACAGAGAGAGGTTTTAAAAATTTTTGATTTATGCCTCTGCAATGGCATATTCAGTTATGTAGAAGAAGTTTGCGTGACGAAACACCATTTTTGTCGCGCAAAACATTTTTTTCGTTGCGTGAAATAACCTTTTTTCGTCACGCAAAAACCTATCAACATCAGACTTTTGCGCGACGAAAAGATCTCTATCATCGTGCAAACTCTAAACGGCGTCGCGCATTCCCAAATTTCCGTCACCCGGGAACGTGCCGACATCATACTTTGCGCGACGAAACGTATCCCCATCGCGCAATAATTTGCCGCCAAAAAACCCGTGATCGAAGTTTTTTTACGCGACGAAAATTGAAACCGTCGCGCAAGATATCCTGGCGCGACGATATAGTTCGTCACCCAAATGTTTGGCACCAAAAAAAATTTACCCGAGTTTTTCTTCCCCATTTTGCGAGACGATCCAATTGTTTGTTATGCTAGCGTCTTTGCGCGACCAAATATTTCGTCGCAAGATTTCGTCTTGCTTGCGACGAATTTTTTTTCCTGTCGCTAGAGTGTGTTTTGCGCGACAAATTTCCCTTCATCGCGCAAATAGTAAAATGTAGTAGTGTAAGATTGTTGAAAGTGAAACATAGAAATGGAGATTTACTTATTCCTTTTCCATGTGTCGTCTTTTTATTGGCTAGCAAAATATGTGTTCCCACAATTAGTGTGGCATAGTGTATCTGCGCAATGGAGCAAGAAACGAGCCATGCCAGAGAGAGAACTAACAAACCTACGAGTGCCTCTTTACTTATTCTCTCAGCACAGGATTGTGTAGATGCTTGTTTTCTTTGATTCCGAAGGGACCTTTTTCTGGTGGGACAAAGGGATTTTTTTCCGAAGGAAACTTCAGGTCGAATTTCATGGATTTCAAGGACATTTCTTTCCGAATGACCCTTTATCCGTATTACACGTGAAGAACATGTAACATACGCATACATAGAATTTTATTGAGGGATACCTTTAAGGGTCTTTTTAAGATCACAAACATACAAAAATACCAAACCTAAAGATACCTCGGGATCCCTCAAATAAGAATACCTTTCAAGGTCCATTATGATATTTTTTTTTCAACAATTCAAATTATATATTTTTCATGTCATTATTAAGAGATCATCCTTACAAAAAAAATTAGATAAATTGAAATCATTTACACATCTAGTTGTGATCAACAAAATAGACAAACATGATTTTCAAGAAAACACTAAAATAACTACCATTAATTAAATGATCAAATGATTTTGAATTCAAGTGATCCTTGTACTTCTTGAGAACTAAAAGAATTGCAACTTTAACTAAGAGAGGCATATCGTGGTTTATTTCTTAACTAAAAGAATCCAAGCGCAAATTCAAACAAACTTGAATGGAGAGACATTTAAAATTTTCAAACAAGTGAAACTCTTATTCAATTGCATACAAATCGAAATCTTCTCTTGGCTTTGAAATTCAGTTGTTTTTCAGCCAACGTACTAATAGAAAAGGAGAAAAGACAAAGAGACCCTCATAGAGGCATTTCATCAAACAGATAGTAGAGGCTCAATTTGGCATATTTCACCATCGATATTCACTGCTTAGCATATGCGCACTTTTGTTTCTATAGGTTATTTTCTTTGCTGGTCTTCTTGGCTTCCGAAGAAGGGACACAATTTATTTTCTTTGCTTCCGATGCGGACTCTTCCACCATCTCCTCTTCAGAGTCAAGTTTGCGTCCGAAGGAACATTTGTTGTTTTCTTTGGCCCCCGATGGGGACAGGAACAATCCGATTGTTTTCTTTGCTTCCGAAGAGGAGAATTTTTCCAACGGGACAGAGGGGAATTTTCCGATGGGACTTTTCCTCGGGGAGGACTTTTCCGATGGGACTCTTCTCCTTTTTCAGGATTTACACTTCCGATGGGACAAAGGGATTTTTCCCCACGAGGCGAACCTTGTGTGTTAGAGGTGAGTGCTTCTATAGTGAGTGGAAAGTTATAAGGGTTTTTTTGAGGGTATGTAAGAGCCGTTGGATTTCATCCAACGGTGAGTTTTAAAAGAGGGTGCATGTAGAACCGGGTTGAAATCTGACCCATTTGGAAACCCAACTTCAGCTAAAGATTTTTCCCTCTCTGTGAAAAACTCAAGAACACAATCCTCTTTTTTTTTTAATGTAATGCAAATTCACAATTAGAAAGATCCAAAGCTCCCAAACTCTATAATCGCTCCATTGTCATCAGCTCCTTGGGAGGCCTGCGATCTATGGTATTCTCGGTATGATGATTAATGGCTTTTACCTAGCTATTGCCCTATTTTGATTCTATGATTCAAGTGAAAACCCCTTCTCTTTTTCTTTCAGCAGAAGAGATTCCAGATGAAAACAAAGTAGCATATCTCTTTTCGTGCTGCTGCAGTTGTTCCTCGATTTTGGTAGAGATGGAGTCTCCCACATTCTCTCTAATGTCCACCACATTCTTTGAAGTCGACTGACTTGGAGCTCGATTGACTTTGAGAGGTAAGTTCACTCTTGCCGATTGATTTTGTTGGGTTTGATTTGTTTTTTGTGAGGGTGAGAAATTTGTCATTTGTGGCATCAATAATGCGTCATTTGCTCTGCTATCAATAATGCGTCATTTGATTTTGAGAGGTAAGTTCACTCTTGCTGGATTGATTTTGTTGGGTTTGATTTTTTTTTGGGTGAAATTTGTCATTTGTGGCATCAATAATGCGTCATTTACTCTGCTATCAATAATGCGTCATTTGATCTGCTATCAATAATGCGTCATTTCCTTATGAATATTCAATATACCTAGTTGATTATTTTTTTTTGGAGGGGGGTTGAAAAATTATGAAATGTAGGTAAAAGATCCTAACTTAGGCTTAATGGCATTAGGAGTAAGCATTTGGAGAGGATATTGGGTGAAGTTCTGTAATTGCTGGTTTGAATTACATTTGAGTTCTTAGTTGAACATGTTGGTTCTAATGTTATTTTTTCCAGATTATTTCACAAGAGATGAATGCATTGATAAGTAGTGATGCAGTAATGATTGATTAATGAATTAACATTTGCTATGCAGTAATATAGAAGTAGATCAATAATATACGTGGATAAAATGTCAGGGCTCAGAGAGTGATGACTCTGTAACAGCTAATGGGAGGGTTTACATTCCTGAAGTAAGAAATGAGGAAACACCAGCAGTTGGGATGAAGTTCGACTCGCTTGACCTCGTTTATAATTTCTATAATAGATATGCATTCTTGGCTGGCTTTGGTATTCGACTTCATTCCAGCTTTTGGGGGAAAAATAAGAAAGAGATTCTGAGAAAAGAATTTGTATGTTGCAAACAAGGTGCATACCGGAATGATGAAACTCGGGAGAGAAAAAGACAGCGGGGAATAAGTAGATGCAATTGCAAAGCTAAGATTGTGGTTGTGAAGACACATGGGAGCAAGAAGTATACCATCTCTCTTTTTGCAGAGGGACACAATCATAAGATGACACCCTCGGGAAGAATGCATTCTTGAGATCACACCGTCAGTATTTGATTCTACAAAAGTACTCACAAAACAGTTGGGTTCGGTGAATATTCCCATTAATCAGAAGGTAAGTATTTTCGAGGTGCAATCCGGAGGAATGGATAAAATCGGTTTTATCAAAAAGGATATCTACAATCTTGATGTAGTGTGAATGGGAAGTGAGGAACCACGATGTTGAACTAGTTTGAGTATTTTATGGTGAACAGAAAAAAAATGAGGCTTTTATTTCAAGATTGAGGGAGATGGCGATACAGAGTTTAGTCGATGTTTTTGGGCAGATGCAACTTCTAGACGGGCGTCACGGGCTTTATGGAGATGTTGTTGTGTTCGATACCACATTCAACACGAATAGATACGACTTGACATTTGCACCAATGTTGGGAGTTAATAACCATGGTCAAACAATTGTCCTAGCATGCGCATTTTTGAGCAAGGAAACGACTGAGTCGTTTATTTGGATGATTGAGGAGTTTAAGAAAGTCATGCCAGGTGGCGAACCTAAAACGATCATCACAGATCAAGATGCGGCAATGAGCAGAGCGATTTCAATAGCCTTCCCGACTATATTTCATCGACTTTGCATATGGCAGATCACATCAAAGTTCTCTGTTAAGTTACCACATTCTGCTTATAAGGAGTATTGGGGTGAATTCCAGAAAGCCATATGGGATACTGACAATAAGGATGAGTTTGATGCAAAATGGAATATTGTGGTTACAAAGGCTGGTTTGACTGACCATCCATGGCTAAGTTCAATGTTTGATTTAAGGGAATCTTGGGTTCCAGCCTACGCACGACACTTTTTTGCCGCTGGAATGTCAAGCAGCCAAAGAGCGGAATGTTCTCATGGTTTCTTCAAGCAATACATATCAAGGAGAAATTCGTTGATGGATTTCATAATAAGATTTGAGAGGGCACTTTCTCATTAATGTCAAAAAGAGTTAGTTGCTGATCACGTAGATGCATTTGAAGTGGCTCAATGTATTCTACCGATGCCAATGAACAAACAAATGGCTACCTTGTACACAAGGACAATGTTTCAAAAGTTTGAGCAAGAACTAATACAAAGTACAGCATGTTTCCTAGAGCTGAAAACAGAGGATGCTTCTAAAGTTGTCTTTAATGTGAGCGAAAGGAAAAATTGGGAAACAAGAGTGGCAGAAGTCGTATATGTCAAAGATTTTGACCATGCATCGTGTAGCTGCAAAAGATTTGAATTTGTTGGAATTATTTGCAAGCACATCCTAGCATTGTTCAGAAGGGACCAGATTGAATATATGCCACGATAAATACATTTTGAAGAGGTGGAAGAAAATCTGCGAAATTTGGATTGGTGTCAGATGCAAATGGCAACGAAATTAAAGACTCTACAGATCCTGGTCTTTTAATAAAGTGGAGTGCAATATCCCAACTTGCTTCAGATGTGGTTGAGGATGCATTAATGTGTGAAGAAGGATGTGAGCTACTGTCAGAGACTCTAAAAGTTTGGGTGAAGTTGAAGTTGTTGAAGGATGGACCAAGTAATAACGAAGTTGGAGGGTCCAGCTCTCAAACACAATATATGAAAGACCCTAAGAGTAAGGTGCAATGGAGGGTCGAAACGAGTAACGGGAGCAAAGGAAAAGGCAATGAAGTGAGGATTAGACACATCGGGAGTGTGGACACATTGGTCATGATAGAAGACAATGCCCAAGAAATTTGAACACACCGTAAGATGTTAACACTATTTATAATAAGACCTAAAATTTGAATAGGTAAAGTTCTTATGTGCTTCTCATTTGATGTTTATGCAGGACATCACCGTCGAACAATGACGAATCCACTCCAATAGATCTTAGTGACCCATTATTCGACGAATTTTACAGGATGCAGACCAACTCATGATTTAGGTTTCTATTATACGAAGCCCGGTTATTATAAAGACTAATGATCAGGTGAAGTTTTCTAGATGCAGTTTTATTATTATTATTTTTTTGTTCATGTCCACCGATGAGCTCTTACTATGTCCATTGATAATTGAAATGAAAATTTGCTTGGTTTCATTCTTGCATGAAATTTGGACACATGTTAATTTTACGTCTTCTCCCTATTTAGAAATTTTCATAGACATTAGATAAAGCATCAAATTTTGATTTATGTGAAGAAGCAATGACTTTTACCTTGTAAAATGGGTAGTTTATGGTGAATTATGTTTTAACAGAGATTCATTGATTATATGACAGGCTAATGCAGCATTTCCAGCAGCCAGCTGTTGTTTCCATTACGATGTGACTTCCAGCACGCATCATTTGTAGCAGCACCCACTTTTTGCGAATGTTATGTTCTAGTGTTTTACTGGTGATTAAGATCTGAGCTGGACTGGTTATTAGGTGCACGATTTTGCAAACATTCGTAACTGAAGGATACTTGAAGCACTTTGTTGGAACAGAAAGATTAGAAAGCAACGTGTAAAAAAGTACATTGCAGCTAATCACATTTCGAATGGTTGGGTAATATTAAAGGGTACACTAACATTTGAACTACTCATAATTCCACACACAAAAGAAAATTTGATTGCAAAGCATTTTATGTGCTCCCTCTTAGCAATACCACGATCTCCCCAATCAACTGAACAACGGTAGCCACAATCACTAGGTCGTATTGGTCAGCTTCTTCTTAGCAGGTCTCACGTGCTTATGGTCACTCATGTCCCCAGTGATATAGACAAAATAAATATTCAGCAATATTTGGAATTTTATTATATATACATAACCATAAACCATTCACTACACAATGTATAGCACATGGTATTTTACTTATGACTCACGTGTCATGATAATGGGGCTTTACTGATTCCCAACGTGCTGTGATATTGACTGCTTATTGAATAATATTTCCATATTTGCAAAATATAATGTTAGACAGAAGGAACACATGATGACTTGCAAGACATAGTCCCAATAATTATATATGAAGCAAATGAAGAGGTTGACATGCTTGAATAATCCTATTTGTTTTAGAGGATGAGGATTGCAGATACAATTTCGTTTGAGAAATGGAACATAGCTTTATACACCAACATACCAAAGCTTGCGCGTAGTCAACATATCTACTTTATTTCAATTTTAAAAAAAGAGGTGTCAGGTTTTGCTTTTCAAACATGTCAACCTCACACTCTCCTTACACCACTGTTAGTGGTTGAAAGAAACTCAATGGAAGTGACATCTAGTTAGTGAACCCAACCAAACTAAACAAACTAGTTATGATTAAACTTAGATTGTATGAGACCTTTTTTCATTTATACATTGTCAACTAAATGTTTTTTTTGGCAGAACCCTTTTTTATTGGTATTACTATCACCCCCTTCATAAAATTCTCCTCCACAAAAACTCACTCCTCCACCGAATCTGTCTCCATCTACTGAAACTCTCTCCTCCACAGAAACTCTCTCCCCCCATTGAATGGATTTACTAACCAAGTTTGATGTGAGCATAATAAACACCCCTCCAAACAAAGACCGCCTTCGAAACGCAAGTGAGTCACCAGACAAGCAATGTCACTTTCCAAGACATAATGACCATTTTGTTGGAAGTTTTGAGTCTGAAAGAGTTCTTGCTTTCTGGAAGGAGAGGCATCTTCAACTTGGTGATGAAATCCAAAGGGCAAGGGCACGTTTGGAATTTGTTGAAGGCCAAATTGAAGATGACAAAAGGCAGGCCAATCTGGATAGGGCGAAGTTGCAGCGCATGAAGCGTAGACACAAACGACTTGGTGTAGGTGTTCAAAAATACAAGAACTCATCTAATGCAATGGAGTCAAAGAAGCGTGTGATGCAAGTGGATTCGACTACTTCCGATCCTATGCAAAACTCGTCGTACCCGGGTTTGATTGGTCATCTATTACCGTTTCCGACGTTAACAAATATACTCAGCAAGGGAAGTAACCATTTTGGTTATCATGTTTGAGTAGAGCAAATCAGGAGGAACTGGAATTTTCGTTAAACTCTGCTTCAAACCTATTTTGATGCTTACTACTATAGAAGATTTCAACCTTAATATTTTGATGTCTTTAATTACGATAACACGATGCAAAGTGCCCATCTACTTCAGTCATATGTTGCTGCCATGTCCATTTTTTTGTGATCACATATCAGATTTGGACATGGTTGCATCATATGCAATGTTGCCTTTATGCATTATATGTTAGGGTAAGGTTTATGGAAAAGCATGTGTGAGTGGTTTTGTGACAAGGTTATGGCATTATTTTGTACCAGTTATATATTTTTTTTTTGTACTGGTTCATCTCCTACTATTGCTTTATTTCTTTATATTATATGTTTATGCGATTGGACATGATAGAAAATATATTATTGATTCCCAATGTGGTGTCATAAGGACAACTTATTGAACACCGCCGACATGTTGAAAACTCTAGGTGCAGGTGCATATGGACAGCTTATTGACAATCTCTGAGCGTCTTCAAAGCTCCAGGGGCATGCGCAGTTCCAATGATGGGTTCGATGTAGTTGTGCATTTATTATATATGTACATTATTATAACCAAAACAGATAATTTTACATCCTTATATATGAAAGGAAACTAATTCTTGTATTAGTACAAACATATATACTTAGGGTTAAGAGGAAAGTGAGTTATGTAAATTATTTTGGAATTTTTAATTGCGAAATGGATGATTTATGGGTTCCCCTCGTTTTATAACGTCACAAGGAGGCCGGAGTATTTGTCGAGGTATTTTTAGGATTTTTCTACTATTTATTGCATTTTTTCAAAGATTTTTGCACTAAAAAGCCAAAATAATTGCCAAATGGACACATGGTGCGATCTCAGCCCCTCACCTTTCACCCCTTGACAAGTGTGTGTCAGTCAACATGGCCACATCCCTACCTTTTACCCTAAATTATTATTTTATGACTTTTTCTTAGAAAATTCATAACTAAATACACAAAAATTAGAAAAATGATCCGAAAATTGCTACGAACTCATTGAGACTCCATCTCCCTTGCTGAATTCCCCGATTAGTGGTTACGCATTTTAAAAAATAATTCTGAACATTAACGGGAGATGCTTGTTGAAGTAGGTTATTGAAGTGAAAGTTAACAAACATATATACTTAGGGTTAAGAGAAAAGTGAGTTATGTACATCATTTTTGAATTTTCAATTGTGAAATAGATGATTTATGGGTTCCCCTCGCTTTATAACGTCACAAGGAGGCCGGAGTATTTGTCGGGGCATTTTTAGGATTTTTCTACTATTTATTCCATTTTTTCAAAGATTTTTGCACTAAAAAAGCCAAAATAATTGCCAAATGGACACATGGCGCGATCTTAGCCCCTCACCTTTCACCCCTTGACAAGTGTGCATCAGTCAACAGGCACATCCTTACCTTTTACTCCTAAATTATTATTTTATGACTTTTTCTTAGAAAATTCATAACTAAATACACAAAAATCAGAAAAATGATCCGAAAATTGCTACGAACTCATTGAGACTCCATCTCCCTTGCTGAATTCCCGATTAGTAGTTACACATTTTAAAAAAATTCGAACATTAACGGAGATGCTTATTGAAGTAGGTTATTGAAGTGAAAGTTAACAAACATATATACTTAGGGTTAAGAGGAAAGTGAGTTATGTACATCATTTTGAATTTTTAATTACGAAATAGATGATTTATGGGTTCCCCTCGTTTTATAACGTTACAAGGAGGCCGGAGTATTTGTCGGAGCATTTTTAGGATTTTTCTACTATTTATTGCATTTTTCAAAGATTTTGCACTAAAACGCCAAAATAATTGCCAAATGGCCACATGGCGCGATCTCACCCTCACCTTTCACCCCTTGACAAGTGTCGGTCAACATGGCCACATCCTTACCTTTTACCATAAATTATTATTTTATGACTTTTTCTTAGAAAATTCATAACTAAATACACAAAAATCAGAAAATGATCCAAAATTACTACGAACTCATTGAGACTCCATCTCCCTTCTGAATTCCCGATTAGTGGTTACGCATTTTAAAAAATAATTCGAACATTAACGGGAGATGCTTGTTGAAGTAGGTTATTGAAGTGAAAGTTAACAAACATATATACTTAGGGTTAAGAGGAAAGTTAGTTATGTACAACATTTTTGAATTTTTAATTGCGAAATAGATGATTTACGGGTTCCCTCGTTTTATAACGTCACAAGGAGGCCGGAGTATTTGTTGGGGCATTTTTAGGATTTTTCTACTATTTATTCCACTTTTTCAAAGATTTTTGCACTAAAAAAGCCAAAATAATTGCCAAATGGACACATGGCGCGATCTCAGCCCCTCACCTTTCACCCCTTGACAAGTGTGCATCAGTCAACATGGCCACATCCTTACCTTTTACCCTAAATTATTATTTTATGACTTTTTCTTAGAAAATTCATAACTAAATACACAAAAATCAGAAAAATGATCCGAAAATTGCTACGAACTCATTGAGACTCCATCTCCCTTGCTGAATTCCCCGATTAGTGGTTACACATTTTAAAAAACAATTCCGAACATTAACGGGAGATGCTTGTTGAAGTAGGTTATTGAAGTGAAAGTTAACAAACATATATACTTAGGGTTAAGAGGAAAGTGAGTTATGTACATCATTTTTGAATTTTTAATTTGCGAAATAGATGATTTATGGGTTCCCCTCGTTTTATAACGTCACAAGGAGGCGGAGTATTTGTCTGAGACATTTTAGGATTTTTCTACTATTTATTGCATTTTTTCAAAGATTTTTGCACTAAAAACGCCAAAATAATTGTCAAATGGACACATAGCGCGATCTCAGCCCCTCACCTTTCACCCCTTGACAAGTGTGCGTCAGTCAACATGGCCACATCCTTACCTTTTACCATAAATTATTATTTTATGACTTTTTCTTAGAAAATTCATAACTAAATACACAAAAATCAGAAAAATGATCCGAAAATTACTACGAACTCATTGAGACTCCATCTCCCTTTCTGAATTCCCAATTAGTGGTTACGCATTTTAAAAAATAATTCGAACATTAGCAGGAGATGCTTGTTGAAGTAGGTTATTGAAGCGAAAGTTAACAAACATATATACTTAGGGTTAAGAGGAAAGTCGAGTTATGTACAACATTTTTGAATTTTTAATTACTGAAATATATGATTTACGGGTTCCCTCGTTTTATAACGTCACAAGGAGGCCGGAGTATTTGTCGGGGCATTTTTAGGATTTTTCTACTATTTATTCCATTTTTTCAAAGATTTTTGCACTAAAAAAGCCAAAATAATTGCCAAATGGACACATGGCGCTATCTCAGCCCCTCACCTTTCACCCTTGATAAGTATGCGTCAGTCAACATGGCCACATCCTTACCTTTTATCCTAAATTATTATTTTATGACTTTTTCTTAGAAAATTCATAACTAAATACACAAAAATCAGAAAAATGATCCGAAAACTGCTACGAACTCATTGAGACTCCATCTCCCTTGCTGAATTCCTCGATTAGTGGTTACGCATTTTAAAAAACAATTCCGAACATTAACGGGAGATGCTTGTTGAAGTAGGTTATTGAAGTGAAAGTTAACAAACATATATACTTAGGGTTAAGAGGAAAGTGAGTTATGTACATCATATTTGAATTTTTAATTGCGAAATAGATGATTTATGGGTTCCCCTCATTTTATAACGTCATAAGGAGGCCGAAGTATTTGTCGGGGCATTTTTAGGATTTTTCTACTATTTATTGCATTTTTTCAAAGATTTTTGCACTAAAAAGCCAAAATAATTGCCAAATTGACACATGGCGCGATCTCAAAGCCCCTCACCTTTCACCCCTTAACAAGTGTGCGTCAGTCAACATGGCCACATCTTTACCTTTTACCCTAAATTATTATTTTATGACTTTTTCTTAGAAAATTCATAACTAAATACACAAAAATCAGAAAAATGATCCGAAAATTGCTACGAACTCATTGAGACTCCATCTCCCTTGCTAAATTCCCCGATTAGTGGTTACGCATTTTAAAAAATAATTCCGAACATTAACGGGAGATGCTTGTTGAAGTAGGTTATTGAAGTGAAAGTTAACAAACATATATACTTAGGGTTAAGAGGAAAGTGAGTTATGTACATCATTTTTGAATTTTTAATTGCTAAATGGATGATTTATGGGTTTCCCTCGTTTTATAACGTCGCAAGGAGGCCGGAGTATTTGTCGGGGCATTTATAGGATTTTTCTACTATTTATTGCATTTTTTCAAAGATTTTTGCACTAAAAAAGCCAAAATAATTGCCAAATGGACACATGGCGCGATCTCAGCCCCTCACCTTTCACCCCTTGACAAGTGTGCGTCAGTCAACATGGCCACATCCTTACCTTTTACCCTAAATTATTATTTTATGACTTTTTCTTAGAAAATTCATAACTAAATACACAAAAATCAGAAAAATGATCCGAAAATTGCTACGAACTCATTGAGACTCCATCTCCCTTGCTGAATTCCCCGATTAGTGGTTACGCATTTTAAAAAATAATTCCGAACATTAACGGGAGATGCTTGTTGAAGTAGGTTATTGAAGTGAAAGTTAACAAACATATATACTTAGGGTTAAGAGGAAAGTGAGTTATGTACATCATTTTTGAATTTTTAATTGCGAAATGGATGATTTATGGGTTCCCCTCGTCTTATAATGTCACAAGGAGGCCGGAGTATTTGTCGGGGCATTTTTAGGATTTTTCTACTATTTATTGCATTTTTTCAAAGATTTTTGCACTAAAAAAGCCAAAATAATTGCCAAATGGACACATGGCGCGATCTCAGCCCCTCACCTTTCACCCCTTGACAAGTGTGCGTCAGTCAACATGGCCACATCCTTACCTTTTACCCTAAATTATTATTTTATGACTTTTTCTTAGAAAATTCATAACTAAATACACAAAAATCACAATAATGTTCCGAAAATTGCTACGAGCTCATTGAGACTTCATCTTCCTCCTGAATTCCCTGTTTCATGGTTACGCTACATTAGTATTTTATTATTATTTATCCAAAATTATTTTTATCATTATTGTTATATTACTTTTTAGCTTGTACATTTGTTAATTATATTTACTCCAAATTTGTAATTTTATTTTGATTTTCCGTGTGAATAGACCATTTCTGGTGCTAATCAGTTTCTCTCTTCTTCAATTTGTTAATGTTTTTTCTTTTTTAGGTTTAAGGGATGTTTTCAAACATAAAATGGAAATATACAAGCGATCCATTCTACAACATCAGGAAATAATTATTCAAAGTCTTTCACTGTTCAAGTTTTGCTTAAGAAACGTGTAACCCAATCATTTGGGATATGCTAAGTGGGAAAATGTCATTCCCAAGAACCGGTGAAAAGACACATACTCACTTCATGCATGCGTTTTCGTTTACCAAATATTAAGATTGCAGTTGTGCAAAATATATGTGTCAGTAAAATGTCATTCGTAGCCGTCAATTATGTCAGTAATAATTCTACTATATAAAAAATATTATACATTTATATATAAAACGGTTTAAGACAGCACAAACAAACACCAGACAAAATAAATTAAAAAATGAAATAGAAAACAACATTTGTACAACATAGACACGCATAAAAACCGTAGAAACATACTAAAACTAATTATAAGGGTATGGATTCCCTGGCACAACATAGACACGCATCACCTTGAACCAAAAAACACTCTCACGGTGCCATTTGCATCCATTGCAACAAGTCCAGAAGGCAGGATTGATCTTTTCTTCACTAGGCCAGCCTGGAATAACAAAACATCAGTCGTTGTTGTTACAAGCGCTGCACTGATTGAACTTAATCTTCCCATAGTGAAACATATCTACGATATGTCTTCCAACAGAGAAAAGTCCGCTTAATCGTAGTCTCAAAGCATCCCTGGTTCCTTTCATATCAATGTTATTACGTTGATTCAAAGAACACAAGAATTCTAATGCATCCTCTTTTGTGACCAATTCCGGACATGCCAAGTAGTCCAACTAGATATGCCGCTTCCATATGGCCTGCCGTGGCTGCAATGCGCATCGGACAATGCTTCTACATTACTCTGCCTGAAAAACACGTCGAACGCTTCTATAAATATCGCCTCACGGTTCTCGCAAGCCTGCACTGTTCCACGAAATGCCGGACCTGCGTTGAGGCATTGTACTAGTTATGATGGTCTTGGTACTTTTCCATTGAAATTGTGTTCCACACTTGTGGAGTGTTTGCCAACCTATTGAACAATGGGCACACAGATGCCATACGAAAGAGATCTTCCGATGATTGGGTTGCCACGTATAACATCACTTTACACCAAGCTAATTCCGGGATGAAGGCTTGAGGCACATCCAGATGGAGATGCTTCCTTCTCTTTCCTCCGAATGTAGTGTAATGTTTCGAATTCATTGAAATATTTTTGGAATGGAACGATTGGAGGACTGCAAGAGGGGAGAAATGAGAATATACGGGGTTTTGGGTTTGTTTTAGCCTCTGTTTGCACTGTTTTGAAAAGGTGTTTCCTTGGGGTTTTTCCAAGTTGACCCTTTTTAAAGAAACAACAACACCCAAAACATCGAGGCGAAGGGAAAACGTCATCGAAATGCAAAGGGAGTCAGACCGTCCAAAAGTCAATTAATAACCTATTTCCATAGTCATTGTTAGGCTTTTCCCGCCATTAAATTCATTTATACAAATGTGATGGATTACTGACTAATGTGAAGGTCCCATCAGATACTTTTTCATTTTCCCACACCATACTACCCCTAGTAAATGACGGATTCTTATCCAACTAGTTGCCGTAATGAAATATAAAGAAAATAATATATTTAAAGCAGTGTCCCCTCAATTGTAAGATTAATATTTGGTAGTGAAATAGTATATCGCGGAGTAAAAGGTGTCACAACTGACGTGTGCAGTGTCCAAATCGTGACCAATCCACCCACACAGAAAAGAAGGATATAATTCGATTTGGGCAGAGATGAGAGAGAGCTGAGTGAGAAGTTTAGGGTTATGACTTATGAGTGAAGGGGTCTGACAGTGAGAAGGTATGAGTCCGAAGAGGTGTTAGTGAGAAGATCTGTGAGAAGAGGTACAAGTGATAAGATTCAACATGTCTTCGTCTTCATCTCCCGCTCAAAAAAAGAGTGTCAGTATTGTGGAGCTGCAATGGTGCTTCGAGTTTCAAAATCAGATAAAAATCGAGGGAAGCCATTTTGGAAGTGTCTAACCTCCTATGTAAGTTCTCATTTCCAGAATATGTATGTGGGTGAAAAAAATCCTAGGTCTTACTCTGATGAATTATTTTGCATATATGATGCCTGCAATTAGGAGCCACCAGTTGCAATGGATTTGAATGGGTTGATGTAACCTCATTGAGCGGATCGACAAGGCGACACGTATGATGCTCTGATGCTTAATATGCTGAAGTCCATTAAGGACTTGGTATTAGTTTTATTAGTTGTATCAGTTGTATCAGTTGTCATATTATTTGTTCTTTTAATGACCAATTAAGTGCACGGTTTCAAGGATTGTAAAAGTTCTCCCCAAAAACACATGTTGCATGCACCACCAATGACTTTTCAAACCCAATTTATAATTTTTGTTCTTCACATAGGTGGATTGACATTGAGTTTAAATTATTGTTTGAAACAAAAGCATGTATTTGTCAGAAACCCAGTAAAAACTTTCCTAGACTTACTTTACAAAAATAAAGTCATACGAAGACGATAAAATGACAATACAGTACAATACGATGCAATAATAAGACAATACCTTTTTTTTGAAGATTGCAGAATTATTCACTGTATATAGATTGTTTATTGATTGTTTACTGCATGTAAATCGCATGATATTAAATGTTTATTGAAGGTTTATTAACTGCATGTATTTCGTATGTTATTACTCCGATATTGAGTGTTTATTGAAGGTTTATTGATTGTTTACATGTTTCGTGAAGGTTTCATGATTGTTAACTGCATGTATTTCGCATGTTATTGAACCGATATTGAAGGTTTATTGAAAGTTGATTGAGTGTTTACTGCATATATATCGCATGTTATTGCTCCAATATTGCATGTTTATTGGGGGCAAAAGTAGGACTCAAGTTAGATTTAAGGGGGGAAACGGTCCTTATTCTTTGTTTTAGTAGGAAGAACTACTGTTAAGTAGAATTTCCTATTCAATACGACTTCCTTATGGTTGATGTAATTGGGGACTGATGTATATTGCATGTCTATTGCGTGTATATTTCATGTCTATTGCATGTATATTGCTTGTCTGTTGCCGGCTTAAAGATTGGGATCTGATATTTGGAATGGTGGCTTGGATAAATGATGACATATCACTTTGCAATGATGTAATACACTTAAAAAGCCACCAGTCCCTATGTGAATATGCATTCTTCAAATCCCAATTCACATATGCAGTCTTCAAATCCCAATTCAATGCAGTTTGGTTGAGGTTAGGTAAATGTCGTGAAGGAGTTAGGCCAATATTACACCGATGTTTGTTTCATTACATCAAAAAAAACTTTACACTCCATATGCACATTCTATGTATGGGAATGGCATGTGTCTAACTTCAAAAACGCATCTGCCTATCCATTTAGATTGCCCACGTGCAATAGATTTACAGATCCATTTACTTTTCTCCTCACCAACCCTCAGCATCTCCATTTCAGATTCTTCATTTTTCTATGCTCTGCAACCAGCTCCATATACATTTCGCACAATATGAGAATAAACATAGCGTAATATCACACTAGTCGAAATGAAAGCATGCATCCGCTATAATGTTTGCCACTATTTTGGTTCTACTTGTTATTGTCCAGTAACTTAAATCTAAATTTCTGTACACAAATACACTAAGATTGAGAAAGACGAAGAAGAATTCAGGAGCAGAGGTGGAATTCGAAAAGGACCCATGGGTCTCTATTGTGTATTTACATGACTTTGAAATTGGACATTCCCAAAACCTATTTAATCATCATGTGCCTAAACCAAGTTCAACCGATATCATGGCATGTAAGCATCTCCCCGTGCAATTTCTGCAGCCAACTTCAACCGAAAAAATGGCATGTTCTGCGAGGTGCAAGTAGCTAAGGGAATCTCAGCACTCAACAGCTCAATGTACTTCAACACAAACATACCACAATCGCCTCTGAAGCAAAACAAGAACTCGATCAATTCAACTAATGACATTCTAACGTAATTGACAAATTAAAGTAATAAAATTAAATAAAAAGTTGTGCTCACTAATTAGCCTGTTGTGGAACATCCACACGATGTATTGGCCATGGACACCACCAATCTCAGTGCACTCGTTCGCGTAAACACCTTCTTCATAAAAGTCGAGGGTGTGCAGAAGATTTGGAATCGTAATTGACAGGGGGCCGAGTTCTTCCTTTAAGCTCTGATCTGGAATGAGTGAAACCATTGAATCGTAGACTTTGATTTCACACTGAATCAGATCAATCTCTAGAGCCACCCAATGCTTATATTTTGGCAACATAAAGGTACATACACCTTATACGTGTACTGCCAATCCAATCCACAAGCGGAACCTTGCCATTTACAACGCGTTCAAGAATGGCTGGTTATAATTTTCCACCCAACTTGCTCTTTTTTCCTTTTATTATCCGCAAAGCAAGTATGGATGTGATTCTGTGAAATAGAAAACAATCAATGGTTAAACACCTCCACAAAGCAAGTATAGATAATTTGTAATTATTAACTGCACTTTGTCAAGGCCTATGCCATACTGATGTAGCACAGCCCTGGGTGTGTTAGTTTAAACACTTAGAGCAATAAGACGTACAGATAAGAAAAGTGAAGGGAAGAAAAGGTAGAAGGCAGGCAGCAATCAGAGAGTTTAAAGGAATGTTTAATCAATATTCAAATCTGAATTGTAAAGAACTACATAGGATTATTTATAGCAAACTAAAACCTAGAGACAATAGAATTACAATCCCCAGGTAAAACAGAAATCATATTCCTCATAAAATAGGAAACTTAGAAATCCTAATACGATTTGGAAAACTAACTTAGAAATCCTACTAGGATTTGGAAAACTAAAGAATATAGGAAACTAACAAATCAATTAGGAAACTAAACAATTTAGGTCCTATGCATCCTGCATCACATACCATAAAAAATACATCGGTCGTTGTCCATCCAATATTTCTACTTCCTCCAATGTTGTTGTCGCTTCCGGATGAGATACAAGCCCAAATCAATGTGCTGCACATGTTTTCCTTGTCAATCTCATAATCTATGCACATTCAAACAAATGCATAATCAATTAAACTTACATCTCCTTTCAGCCAACCGTCAGCTTTGACGAGGGAAGCGAAGAATTCAATCTCAGCTTCCACGTTGCCAAATTGCATCACCAAACTATGAATATAAAAAAGTTTTAGAACACAACAATTAAAAAATATATACACTCATGCCTTCTATCTCAAAAAACAAAGGACTTACTTTGGGTTATGGCGCCATTCCGAACAAAGTTTCAGCAATTTCACCATATCATCATGCGGAATCGCCTTCATTGGGTCTAACGTCCGAAGTCGGGTTGTCTTTGGCAAATTTTTTTGAACCACTTCACTAGCTTCAACCATCTTCCACATAGGAATAATCCTCTTCCTCTTCCGTAATTGGACCCCTTGTTCCACACCTTGACCTTCATCATTCAACCAAACGTTCAACTGAGACAACACAGCTGTAGGTTGATCCAAATCAATGTCCCCGAGAGTAACCTCAACCTTTGTCCCCTCTGTGCTCTCGCCAATGTCATCGCCAACCAACATAACTTCATCATCCTCTTCCTCACATTGGTTTCTTTGCACTTCCTTTTCCTCACTTCTCTGTCTTTTCACTTCCTTACCCTTCCTTCTTTTTTTTTGCGGACCTCTCCCTCACTGCTTTTTCTTTGCAGTTCTTCCTCTCCCTCAATGCTCTTTCTTTGCACTTCTTCTCCTTTGCTGCTTTTTATTTTCACTTGCTCTCCCTCACTTCTTTTCCTTTGAGCTTCCTCTACCTCCCTTGGTTTTCTTTGCACTTCACCTCCTTCAATCCTCTCCTCTTCCTTTTCCTCTCCCTCATTTCTCTTACTTGGCACTTCACCCCCTTCAATCCCCTCCTCTTCCTTTTCCTCTCCCTCATTTGTCTTACTTGCCCCTTCACCCCTTTCAATCCCCTCCTCTTCCTTGTCCTCTCCCTCATTTCTGTTATTTGGCCCTTCACCCCCTTCAATGTCCTCCTCTTCATTTTCCTCTCCTTCATTTCTATTACTTGGCCCTTCATCCCATTGCATGCCATCCACTTCCTCATATCCCTTAAATAGATGTGACACGACACAACGATTCGTTCTCTCTTTCAGTAAAGTTATGTCCCTTCTCACTTCCTACTCAAAATGAGGACCTAAACAGTGGTCCAAAATTTTTTCCATCCGTATGACCTTTAACTAAAGGACGTCCTTTTCCCGCTTTACTTGAAACAACTCGGACCTCAACAAGCTTACCGCCTTGTTCAACTCATCAAGGTCAGCACATGAAGAAGGAATTGACTCTGCCGAGACAACAGCAGGGCGACCCTGTGGCCAACTCCAATATGGTTGTCTCATTTCCTCTTCACTTGGACATAGCGCCCAATGAATCGACTGTTTCAGAAAACAGACAAGAGTCATATGCAATCATTCTACTTCATAATTTCATTGAATCTTATAAATAGTTCCAAGGGCTGCAAACCAAACCTCTTTGCTCTGGAAAAAATAATTGTTCAACTTTCTCATCTCGGGAACAGACGTAGTAGTTCTCCATCACAAAATACGTGGGAGAGCTGTCGGATCAACAACCTTGCAGTAATTCAGGTCCGCCATTCTAGGAATTAATTCATATACCCAAATCTACATAATTCACAGGACACAAGTTATTATTTAAGTTTTAAAGTCAACAAAACATAACGACATGAACATTATTACCATGTACCTGGAAAGCATACGTGAAACCTTTAAAACTCCAGCCACCCCTTTGCACTTCACCATGGTTATCCTTCTTGCCCTTCTCATTTCTCCGGCTTGTTCCGGTTACCTTACTTTTCCCCTTCCCTCTTCCCTCTTCATTTTCAAAGCTTTTCACATACTTTGTTGGTGCAGAAAACAGACTGTCTTGGGTTTTGTCAAACGACACCGAACCCCATGGAAACCTGTTGAACGCATCCAAGTCCTCTACAAGGGTCAGGTAATTTAGATTGATGTTCAAATGTTTGTCCCTTCCCAAAACCACTAACTCAGCAAAGTAAACAAGAGCTAGCTTGTAGACGTCATCTTCCTCTGTGCACCTCACAAATGCTTCTTCTAAAGCATTACATGTAATTCCTTCGTCTATAAAATATCTTTTCTGAAGTCTAATTTCATCACTTTCTCCACTGGAAACTTCAGGCACTTCCCAAAATGAAGCCCGAGATCAAACAAAATCTGACGAGTGAACGAGCAACGTCGCACCCTATTAAGAAACTCAGTCCATCCAAGTCTTTCACACCGCCCGCTTCTCTCGCAACACAACCCCATGCACATCTGCTCGCTAAACTGAATCTTATCTATATTCAGAAGATGGCCAAAGCATGATGTCTTGAATTGTTCTAATTGTTCGGCACTCAACCGTTCGAATTACAGCTAGGATGAATTTGCATGTGAGCATTGTTCACCCGTGAGGAATATGCCTCGACTCTGGCCATACCAGCTTCACGTTGGATCCCATTTCCTAAAATACAAGATGAAATAACGTGAACACATATACTACCACGTATTTGCACAATCACATTGGTATTTACACAACTAGTCAACCAGCACATTACAAATTTTACAAAGTACATGCGCATAGGGATTACTGATCACAGGCTTTAACATCATCAAAGCAATATGACATATTTTGTGCAAATACCTGTTAATGCAATGATTCTGTGAATTACAAGCAATAGCATGTGTTTTATTTATGGATCCAAACTCCAATCAATGGTTGATGCATGAGTGAGTGTGAGTGCAATCTAGGCAAGTTCTGCACTTCACACACATGACAATTATTGTCATCTCATACACAACACAAAATAAATAAATAAATAAATAAGAAAGATGGTGGAAGGAAGTAAAGCAAAGCACCTGCTCGCTATCTGCTCGCAAGCCATTGCCACATCCTTCTTTCTTTCTAGCTTTTTCTTCATCAGCCATAATCGTCATAGATCAACCTTTTTTCAAATGCTTTGCACTTTTATTCATGAGTTTATTATTATCTGTTCTCATTTTTAACAGGCAAATTTAGTAACAACGGAAAATAATATTTATTTCAAAAATTATATATATTCTAGCGCCAAAGAGATAATCTGCACTCTGCACTGCTTCAAATGTGGAAGGTTTTGAGGGCCTCCTCCAATTCAACACCATTACCTTATTCATATCATTATTGACATGTTATTGACTTTATTTTCATTCGTTTTTTAACATATACCCAAGCAAAAATTAACATGCAAGTGAAGCACAAAGAAGAGATGCCAAATCTAACAACATTCATGGTACAAATTGGGGAAAACGGTTACTCTAACCCTAATCTCAAATTCCATAAATTACTCACCAAATGCTGGTTATTGAACAATCGCAAGGTGTCTGTGTTGGGTCTTTGTGCGGCTTTGCTCCACAAATGGAACCTATCACTTCCAACGAATACGGCTTCTCTCCTTCCCCTTCCACTGCTTCGTCTTTTCACTGTTTCAGAATCCACGCCTTTGCTCCTTCCACTCAAAATAAATACTTTTTCACGGTTTAGATAGTGGAGTTGCGTTCAACCGTCGTTAACCTTTGCCTTCAACCGTCGTTGCTCGTTGCCTTCCGTTTCTCAAAGCTTAGCGGTTTCTCTGAGCTATGAGTTTGAGATCAATGGGTTTTTTCTGTTCAAACTTCGAACTTGCCTCTCTTTCTTTTTTTTGTTGGGACCAACTTCATTGCTGGATATTAAATTGGGGTTTGGGTTCCTCACCTACCCGATTGCACAACTTTATCCCAATTCTCCCCAGCCCTTGGATTGATCCAATGACTATAAAGTGAACCCCTTATAACTTACCCCTCATTATAGTTTGAGCGGTTAGAGGCTGAATTATAAGGAGTTCACTCACAGCCCAGTGGATCGATGTGGGACAAGCTTACCCACGGCCCAGTAGGTGGAATGGAATCAATGGAATCAGAAACCAAGTGTTTTTTCTTTTTTCCTGCTTTTGCTGTCAAAATCAGAAACAGAGTTTCGTTTATATAAAGAATGCATAAAAGAAAAATCAAATACAGAAGGCACTTCAAAAATTAAGCTTCACTGTGAGTGTTGGATAATGGATGAGTGAAAAGGTCAAACAATTTTGGAAGTGTGAATAAAAGAAAGATCATATAACGGAGAAAAATAAAAACCCGTCATTGTCTTGGTGTTGGAAAAATTGTAGTGGATGTATAAAACTCTACACACAATTTTGAATGTTAATAAAAAGGCGAAGATGTCATTACAGGGAAAAAAGACAAAGCTTCACAGTGTTGGAAAAAGTTTTGTGGACTATTTTTTTCCAAAGTCTTCAAATGAATGTGCACATTAATTTTTTGACTCACACATTTTGGTCTCTGTCATCGCATTTTGTCAAAAAGTTAGAAAAAAAATTTCGCTTGACAATACATGACACAACCTATTAATCCATGACACAAAATAAACAAAAGCTATATATCGGAGAAAGAAAATAACTTCAAAATGAGAATGTTTCAAAAATTCAGAGGCCACTTGTGATAGTGTGAAAGAAAGCTCCATTTGCTTTAGTGTTGGAAAATTTTCTGTGGACAAGACAAGACCAAACCATTCAAACAACTATGAAAAGCGGGCATAAAAAGGAAGAAATCTTATCGGAGAAAGAAAAGCTTCCACACTGCATTAGTGCTGGAAAAAATTTATTGGATGAATAAAAGTTAATAACAATTCTCCAAGTGTGGTTTGCCAATTTAGTGGATGAAGAAAAATTCAACACGGGCTACAGATGAATCTGTATGCTTGTCATCTTCGTACTCCTCGAGACTGATTTCTGATCATGCCCTGCAAAGATGGAAACAAATTTGAACATTATATATATATAAGGAAAATTTAAGTCTCGTGTGATTAAAAAAGACCTCGGACGCACGGAAGCGCATGCGAAGAAAATAGTATAAATGAAAGAACTTACAATAAATTAAATGAGCAAACTGTATTCTGGTAATGCTGCACCAAGAGTATTGAGATAGTTGAAAGTGAAACATAGAAATGGAGATTTACTTATTCCTTTTCCATGTGTCGTCTTCTTATCGGCTAGCAAAATATGTGTTTTCACAATAGGTGTGGCATAGTGTATCTGCGTAATGGAGCAAGAAACGAGCCACGCCAGAGAGCCACGCACAGGATTGTGTAGATGCTTGTTTTCTTTGCTTTTGAAGGGACCTTTTTCCCGTGGGACGAAGGGATTTTTTTCCAACGGGACCTTCGGGTTGAATTTCATGGATTTCAAGGACATTTCTTTTTGAAGGAAGGACCCTTTATCCGTATTACACGTGAAGAATATGTAACATACACATACATACAATTTTATTGAGGGATACCTTTAAGGGTCTTTTTAACATCACTAACATACATAAATACCAAACCTAAAGATACCTCGGGATCCCTCAAATAAGGATACCTTTCAAGGTCCATTACGATTTTTTTTCAACAATTATTTTCATGTCATTATTAAGATATCATCCTTACAAAAAATTAGATAAATTGAAAATCGTTTAGACATCTAGTTGTGATCAACAAAATAGACGAACATGGGTTTTCAAGAAAACACTAAAATAACTACCATTAATTAAATGATCAAATGATTTTGAATTCAAGTGATTTTTTTGCAGAGATAATCTTTGAGGAAATATCGAAAGAAACCAGAAAGAGGATGATGATGGAGATCTAACGCCAAAATGCATGTGGAGATCCGACACCGAAAAGTAGGTGGAGATTCAAAGTCAGGACGCAGCCGCCTATGATGGTTGGAGGAAAATCATAACAAAACGAAGACAACTTGGGAAAACCTTCTGTCTTTGAAGATGGGGGAAGAGGAAAAGGGAGCAAGAGAAGAAGGGAGTGTTCTTCCTCCCCCTCTCAAAATGAAAACGGCTCTAGGATTTTTTGTTGGGAGAGAGGGGGCCAGGGTTAGCAATAGTCCTCATATGTACTAAAAACTTATGATAATGTGGAAAACATTATACAAAGATAAATTTAATGTTAAAAATAATTTTAAACTAACTAAACTAGAGAAATTCTCTATGAGAACGTCTGGAAATTATTATCGTGCGGATAACATGTATTACCTCCCTCCCCCCAATTTTCCTCTATGTTTACAATGACAACCACAGGGTAATAATGTATAGACATCTAAATAGGAGAATTTCCGTAGTTTTGTTGGGAGTGTTCTTCCTCCCCTCTCAAAGTGAAAACGGCTCTAGGATTGTGTGTTGGGAGAAAGGGGGTCAAGGTTAGCAATAGTCCTCATATGTACTAAAAAACTTATGATAATGTGGAAAACATTATACAAAGATAAATTTAATATTAAAAATATAATTTTAAACTAACAAAACTAGAGAAATTCTCTATGAGAACGTCTGGAAATTATTACCGTGCGGATGCCATGTATTACCCCTCCCTACTTTCCTCTCTGTTTACAATGGCAATCATTCGAATATGAGAATTTCTGTAATTTTGTTACTATAGCGTATTAGGCATTATTATACTTATGTGGTTTGGCTCATTATCTATTTACGGAACCCATAAATTGAATAGAAATATGAAATAATTGCTAAGCTCTGGCCTTAAATTCAAGACCTCGAGGGAAGGTGAACAAAAATTATAGTGCTATATTATCCCTGGGCAAAAGGTACATCAAAATCGAACTAAACATGACTAGAAATTCAATTACAAAAGATTAGATACACTGAGGTTGTCAAGTTGTCATTAGCTCTTCTCCGGATAGTGAAGCTGGAATTCATGCTCTTTCCAATGATCAAGATTAATGTAAAAAAAAAGAATGTGGAAACACAACGAATTTACATTGTTTTAAAAACTAGTATTCTTCAAAATTATCATATGGTTAGTTTAGTCCCTAATTCTCGAACCAAATGGGACCACCCATTCATGTTTGTTTGGACATCAATGACATGATTGGGACTATAAAGAAACAAAGAAAACAAATGAATTTCAAATTATTCTTTGGATATAGTTATTTCAAATCCATTTTGAATATGTGTTATCATCTAGTTAGTTCGTATACATTTAATCTAATTGAGTTCTTGTTTTTGTAGCAGATTGTTGTCAAATCCAAATTTTTTCTTTCATATCAATCAATCCAAATGGAGCCTAATTAATACTGTACACAGTCTACATATTGCTAGAAAATAACAATAAATAAGAAGGATGATTTGGCAGCATTAAAAAAAGAAATAGACATTATCTCAATTTTTATTGAACAAAAATGAGAGAGCACTTCCAATTTCTCAAAAAAGTGATTGTGTGATGAGAGGCCAAGCTAGGCAGCACGCTGGGGTGTGATGGCTCTTGACCCGTGAGGTTTAGTATTCATACCTAACACCCCAATCTAATACCAAGTTGAGGTTTGCTACCCACCAGTTGAAGATGGGCGGCCCTACTAACCCGAGGGTAGGGGGCGTGCTTTTGTACGACTTCACCAAGGTGAATAGTGCAAGACCACCACACTTCACCTAACAAGGCTTGCTCAAGCAACCAATTACTTTAATGTCCTCCTTAGTTACAAGCTCACGCTACTAAACTCGGCAATTACAAGATGTCATGTAAGTCCTTATAAACATTCGTATTATTGCGTATTTTTTCAATGTGGGACTTTACAATAAGCCTATGCCATCATTAGGATACCCCAGTAGTGATTTCAGAATGCTCGTTAGCATATATCTATCTACTACCTATACAATACTGAAATTACAAATTATCCTGCGCGTTACTCCACCGAGGAATGAGTAGCCATGAAGGGATTTAAGTACAGGAAAGTGTGTCCCACTTGGGATGAATTGATTCCTTAACAAGTCAACGGCAAAAGTAATCATATCCAAACTAATATTTTAATTGAATTATTATCAATTCATATAATATTATATGATTCATTGATTCATTCATATTACTTATATATACAGTAAAACACAAAAGAGTAGCCACCAAATTGGTGCCGGCGCAGCTTTCATAACTATATTTTCTTTAAACCTACACCACCTCTCTCTGTATATATAATATCATATACAAACATCCCTTATATAAACCTAATTACTTACTGCATGCATGTATCATCAAGAGTATAAGTACCCTACAATGTTCAAGTTTTCTCCATCAACCTCTCAGTTCCCAACTTCATTCGTTATCATCGACGTCATCGGTTTAATTTAATCTCTCTCTCTCTCTCTCTCTCTCTCAAACAGAAAGGAAAAATAGAAAAGGAGAAAATGGCTGAGGTTACAAGAAGTTGTTTTAGCAGAGTAGCACTACTCATCCTATATATCCTACACCAATCATGTGTTGCTAAGAGTACATTAATTTTCAGTGTCCTAAGCTTTGGAGCCAAGCCTAACGGTGTAATAGATTCTACACAAGCTTTTCTGGATGTATGGACTGCAGCATGTGCCTCCTCTGATTCCACTACTATACGTATACCAAAAGGGAGGTATTTGCTTCGCAATGCTATGGTTTTCAAAGGTGATAACTGCAAAAGCACAGATATTACTTTTCGAATTGATGGAACATTGATAGCTTCGTCTGATTACCGAGTCCTTGGCCAAGCTAACAACTGGCTAAGCTTCGAAGGAGTTACCGGTGTGTCCATTATCGGAGGTGCCCTTGACGCTAAAGGTACCTCCTTGTGGGCATGCAAGTTAGCTGGAAGCACTGATTGCCCCAACGGAGGAGCCACGGTTAGTAATTTATGCTTTCTTGTCGATCAAGTGAAATCTTGTTTAAATGTGTTGTCTAGCTTACCCTACCAGTCTCTTCATGTTCTATTGTTTCCTAAATTCTGATATTTTTGTTCCCACGGATACGCAGAGTCTGAGTTTTACAAACTCCAAAAACATTAACATCAATGGACTAATGTCATTGAACAGCCAGATGTTCCACATTGTGATAAACGGCTGCCAAGATGTTCGCATCAAAGGGGTCAAAGTCAATGCAGCTGGAAATAGCCCAAACACTGATGGCATCCATGTCCAATTGTCAAGAAATGTTGCAATCTTCAACACCTCTCTCAAAACTGGAGATGATTGTGTCTCGATTGGCCCCGGAACAAAGGACTTGTGGATTGAGCAAATAACTTGTGGTCCTGGCCATGGCATTAGGTCAGATTTTATAGCTCTTGGAATATTGCATTGCTTCCATATGAAAATCTCGTAACAGTTAATATTATAGTTAGCTTATACATACATGGGTGTGGTGATTGCAGCATAGGGAGTTTAGCCAAAGACTTGGAAGAGGAAGGGGTCCAAAATGTGACAGTTAAAAATGCAATTTTCAAGGGTACTCAAAATGGTTTGAGGATTAAGTCTTGGGCAAGGCCCAGCAACGGATTTGTTCAAAGTGTTCAATTCCTTGATGTCGTAATGTTAAATGTCCAAAATCCTATTGTAATAGACCAAAACTACTGCCCACACAACATCAACTGCCCTGCTCAGGTAATGAAAACTATAACCACAATGTACGTAGTAATTGAGCATGTACTCATTCATAAACGTATGACTTGACTAAATGTCTAATGCACATTTCATCTTGTTTCAATATTATAGGTATCAGGTGTGAGAGTCAATGATATCGTGTACCGGAACATTCAAGGAACATCAGCTACAGCCATTGCAATAAAATTTGAGTGTAGCGCAACAAATCCATGTAGTGGGATAAGACTCGAAAATGTGAGTTTGACCTGCAGGAATCAAGAGGTTCAGTCACATTGTGCCAATGCAAATGGAAAGATTGTTGGCACTGTTCAACCAAACAGTTGTTTGTAATACTGAAGATGAGATTAGGCATGAAATACATGTGCATAGTCTACACACATAAGTCTGTACATAAATATCTATTTGGTTTCTAAGTAAGACCTCTTTCTGATTAATATAATATTTGTAATTTTATGCTTACTTACATGGAATGGGAATCATTCTCAAGAAATCCCTCATTCAGATTAGTGGAAATGCCTTGTTTTGATTACTTTCCATTGCCATTCCCTTTTATTCTGATTCCTACTCATTTTGATTCTAAGTACAAAAACAGAGCTATAATTAATAAGATTTTCAAAAAAGGCAAACTATTGTTTTCCATCTGTCTTTCGTTTACTTCTTACCAACCCCTGAACTCAAACTTGACAACCTCCAGCAGCAACTTGCAATACAATTATATTACCTGAAGTGAAAGTTCTCTAGTGGGAGTAATAATAAGTGCCTATAAAAAGTCCTTTTGGAGCAAACTTTCCTTCTTCCTTCCCCTTTTCTTCAAGCATCTTCATAGTGTTTTCTCCTTCCTCCAACAAGCATTGCAAAATGGGCAAACCAAAGGCTAGTTTCTTCCCAGCCCCTGTTTCCACAGCACTAACAACGTCCCGTCATATGAAACAATTATAATGACCATCAAACCGAATATAACATAACCTGTCCAAAACCATACATAACAACCTTAACCAACCTTCCCTTGATGAGCAGCAGTAGGAAAACAAGCTTTATGGATTGGCGTCGGTTCTGAGTCCCCACCTATATGGGCAATGCTAGCAACCTTCTCTTTAACCTTCTCTTTTGAACCTTCTCTCTTCTTCTTATGACATGTGTCACTTCTCTCTCACTTAAAATAATATTTTCAATGTTAAAACAATATTAATTTGTATTTCTATATTTGCCCTTGACAGAAACTAAAGCGTCAAAAATCTTTTCTTTTTTTGCTTTGTTTGCCCACACAGCCATTTTTTGTTCATTTAATTCAAGCACCACCCGCTTGTGGCAGCCATCACAGACTCACAGCCCGATCCCAAACCACCCTTTTCCCACCCCCTCTGCGCCCAAAAAACTACCCACCCACCCACGACATAGCCCAGCCCCTCTCTCTCTCTCTCTCACTCACTCACTGTACATATGGGTGTGGTGAGAAAAAAAATCCAAGACTTTTTGTATGTCTCTCTCTACCTGTGTAGACTGCAGACCCTTTGGTTCCCAAATTCATGAAAGTTTGAACATGCCCTTTTTTTAATAACATAACTGTTTGTGCAAATAATCTCACGGAAGAATATTCGCTTCTAGATCCTTCAACCTTCGATCTTCCTTCTCTCTCTTCCTCGATTCCTGTAAAACAGATTGGAGTAAATAAACCACACCCGGGGGGTGTTGGCCAAAGGTCCTCCGATGCCTAAGTTAGTTCGAGTGTTTGTAGGAAAACAATAGCTAAGCAAAGGGTACGGAGTAGTGTTTATGTACGGTGTGAACCGGGCGGCCGGAGCCGTGTGGAGAAAATATGGAGAGTGGAGAGGGAGAAAGAGAGAGCTTCGGGTATTTTTCTCGGGTATTAGGAGTAGGTTTATATGTACCTTGAATGATGAATGAAGTAGTCTGTTTATAGAAGCCTCGGAGCTAGGGTTTCGTAGAGATCGAGTCGGACTTAGATAATATCTGATTTAATGATATTATCTTCTCTTTATTGAAGATAATATCTGAATTTAACGATATTATCTCTTTTTATGAAGATAATATCTGAATTAATGATATTATCTTCTCTTTATTAGGATAATATCTTAATTAATGTTATTATCTCATTAAATAAAGATAATATCCCATTAATTAAGATATTTATCCCAATTAATTAATTGGCCAGATAAACTGGTTCAATTAATTAATTTAAGAGATAATCTTCTTTTCCACGTGGCGTGCCCTGATTGGAAACGGAAATATTTGCTCCCACAATAACTGAATGAAAAACAGCAAATAGTGCTTTGGGGTTGAGATTTGAGAAATAAAACAAGAATTTTTAATTTCAGCAACAAGGAAAGAGAAGGAGGTGGGAAGGTACGGGAATCTGTGGAGGGTGGGGGCTATGTGGGAGGGTAGCGAAGGGGTGAGGAGAAGAAGGGTTGTGTTGTGGGAGGTGCTCGGAAGTACAGAGAGAAGGACGGGGAGAGAGAGATGGAGAGAACATTTATTTTTATTTTCTTTAGGGAGAAAAAGCAAAGGAAACATTAATAAGGGTAAATTTGGAAAACTAAAACTAACTTGTCTAAAGTATTAATGGCATGGTTTTAAGTAAGAGATAAGTGACACATGTCATAAGTAGAAGAGAGAAGGTCCAAAAAAGAAGGTTAGAGAGAAGGTTGCTAGCATTGCCCTTACCACCAATTCATCAACATATAGAGGGCCTGTCCACTGATGTGTTTCGTTATTTAATCATACCAACTCAGAGGATAATCTTAGCTTCATCATACAACCTCAGAGAGAGATACAAGAACTGCTCACTGCTCATGTATGATAGAACTATATTGGACACGTGGTAAAGACCATATATTTTTATGGACCTCATAATTAGATTGAAAAGAAATATGAAATAATTGCTAAGCTCTGGCCTTAAATATGAGACCTTGACGGAAGGTGAACAAAAATTATAAGGCTATATTATCCCTAGCCAAAAGGTACATCAAAATCGAACTAAACAATACTAGAAATTCGATTACAAAGGATCAAAATCGAACTGAGGTTGTCAAGTTGTCATTAGCTCTTCTCCGATTCTGAGCTTGAAACCCATGCACTTGGCAACATTGGATAATGCACAAGTGATGGAGGAGACATCAAAACAGGGACTTGATAGGCCGGCTGCTCATCATGATTAGTATCTTCCCGGATGAAACATTGATTTTGTTTCTTAGGGTTAATGGTTCTATTGGTCCCCAAACTTTGACCGAATTTTCATTTGAGTACCTCAATTTCCAAAATGGTACCCACGGTCCCGCAACTTAAGTTTCGTTTGAATTACTAGTCTCACCGTTACTTCTATTAGTTTTTTCGTTATATTTAGGGGTATATGGGTCTTTTCAGGTTGGTTATATTATCCCCCTTCTACAACTTGCCTTCGCTCCCTCTGAAATAGACGATCGAGAGAGAGAGCCTGCCGCCGAAAACCTAAAGAACCAAAAGTTGCAATCCACTTCTGCAGCTTGCATATTGGCTGAGTAAAAGTTGGAATCGTCAAGTTTGGAAGCTTGAAGAGCAGATTAGTTCGAAGGATGGCAAGTGATATGTCCGAAACATCATCAATGGAATCTAACCAAAGCCCCAAATCGGTGAAGTATTGTCATTGTGGGAGTTTGATCAAATCGAGGACTTCATGGACGGACATGAATCCAGGAAGACGCTTTGAGGCTTGTGACAACAACTAGGTAAACAATTTTAGACTATTGGGTTTATGCACAAAATTGGTATTATGTTCAGATTTGTTGTGATGAAGAATTTGATAATAACGAAGCAGAAAAACAAAGTTGGAGAGCATTATTTTAGGTGGTTGGACAAGGAGACATGTACAATAGGGAAGAATGTGGTGCCTGGTCTGCTTAGAAGAATAAGAATGATGGAAACTGAAATGAGGGAGACAGAAGAGAGAAAAAATGTTGTGGTCAACACACTTCAATCCTTAGAAGCTCGAAACTTGGAAATGGAGGGCATAATTGAAGAAAATATGAAGGAGTTGGATTATGCAGTCAGAGACAACAGAAGGCTTAGACTTTTGCTGGAAGACAATATGATGAGGCATCAACAAAGAGAATGTAGGATGAGTATGGGTGCTTGTGTTTTATTTATGGCCATTGTGATGATGATGATCATGGTGTCGAACATGTCTGGAAAATGTATGGGAGTAAGGGCAGTGAAACCCATTTTGGAGCTAATGTAATTCCCGAAATTAGTTATGCAATCTTGTAATGTTATTAGTTATGCAAAAGGCTTATGGATTTTGAAAACGTTGGTTATTTACAATGTTGTAATTCCAGATTCATTGACCTCAATCTGCATATAAGACTTATTCAAATTAAGGCATACAAATGCATATGAAATAGTAGAGCAACCTTTCACATAAGCAGAAGAGTGAAACTTACATTCATTACAAATTCAAATGTTCACAGATAGAGCGTTTTCTGGAAAAGTGCAATCATATGACATGTTTAATACATCCCCATATCCACCACATGTTCCAAAATGATAACTTGTTACTCTAACAGAGTACAAAACACACTGAATCATCAAAAGAGCCATGTTTACAACATAGTTTAAGTCTAAAAAGGTATCCCCAAAATAGTTACAAAACAGCATTCATCTTAGTGGCTGTGAAGATGATGCACCATTGGTTGTTCCAAAGATAGAGCCTTTGCTCACTGGTTGAGATGATGATCTTCCAGAGCCTCTCATTCTGCCTCTCCCACTACCACCCCTAGTTGATGCAACCTAGAAGCAAATATTGAGGTTATTGAAATGACATAAGAAAATGTGAGTATGAAACCATGAGGAACTATGACTTACAAGTTGGGCCATTTGATTTGGTCCAATTGGTGCACTCCCTTGGATATTTGGAGGTAATGCATGAGGTTGAGGTTGAGGTTGAGATGATGATCTTCCTAAGCCTCTCATTCTCCCTCGACTTGTACCACCCTTGGTTGCTGCCACCTACAAGCAAATGTTCACATATGTGATTGATGTTATACAAATGACATAAGAACATGTGAATATCAAACCATCTTCAAATATCACTTACATGTTGGGCCACTAGATTTGGTCCAATTAATGCCCTTGCTTGGATATTTGCAGAAAAGGCTTCAGTTTGGGCTTGGGCTTGGGCATGGCCTTGGGCTTGAGCTTGGGATTGGGCTTGGGCTTGGGATTGGCCTTGGGCTTGAGCTTAGGATTGGCCTTAGGCTTGGGATTGGCCTTGGGCTTGAGTTTGGGATTGGCCTTGGGCTTGAGCTTGGGATTGGGATTGGGCTTGAGCTTGGGATGATGATCTTCCTAAGCCTCTCATTCTCGTTCTACCTCTACCACCCTTGGTTGCTGCCACCTACAAGCAAATGTTCACATATGTGATTGATGTTATACAAATGACATAAGAACATGTGAATATCAAACCATCTTCAAACTATACTTACATGTTGGGCCACTAGATTTGGTCCAATTACTGCCTTTGCTTGGATATTTGCAGAAAAGGCTTCAATTTGGCCTTGGGCTTGAGCTTGGGATTGGGCTTGGGCTTGGGGAGCATGATTTTGGGCTTGGGGAGCTGGAGCCTGGGCTTAGGGAGCTGGAGCCTGGGCTTGGGGAGCTGGAGCTTGGCCTTCTTCAGCTTGCATCTGGAATCATTACAAAATTAGATTAGGTTAGGTTATAGGTGATAACATGAAGGCAAGGAATCTGAATGCAGCTTTTACCTATTGGACCCTTTCACATCCTCTTTTATTGTGTCCTTCTTGACCACATCTTGTGCACCGAATCTTGATAAAGATTCGTCTGAGCCTTGCAGGTTGTGGTTTCCAGTTGAGTGGTTTTGGATTTGGAGGTACTGGAGCTGGTATTTCCACCTCCCCTGGTTCTTTTGTCCTCACCTTCCTTGGCCTTCCAGGTTGGATTCTGAAGTTGGGAGGCTTAATAGCTGGTAAACCACTCTGTGGCCATTGGTCAATGGAAGGAACAGGTCCAATGATAGGATCATATGTTTTTAAGTAAGCATCTTTCTTGTACAATTTATCCACATAATCCTCTATGTCTTTATTTCTATGGAAAATAGCAGAAATTGCATATGGGCAAGGAATCCCACATAAGTCCCATCTTCTACAAGAGCAAGTCTTTGCTCTTAGATCGACAGCAAATTCTCCCCCATACAGCTGACTTACTTGATATTTCTTCTCCCCAGCCAACCTTGGTATGCATTGACTTGATGCCAACTTATTTTTCTCTATTATGTTGAAGATTCTAGGACCAACAGTATACCTCCAATGTTGACAAAAAGCCCTTCTATTAGCCATCCTAATCATAATATACATCCTTATTCTCTCAAGGCATGTTAGGATTGGCTTATCCCTTGCATCAATAATGGCTGCATTGAAGCTTTCACATAGGTTATTTAACAACAAATCATACTTATAGTGTGTTGCAAAATGAGATCTTGACCAATTTTTTGCAGGCCTCTCAATTAGCCACCCCCAAGCATCTGCATCCTCCCTTTTCAGATTATCCATCTCTGCTTCCCACCAAGGCAATGTGGTTGCCCTTGCAGCAGCCCATAGCAAATGTTTTAGAGCAAGTCCTGTGTGCTGGCCTCTGAAGTTGTTATACAAATGTCTCATGCACATTCTGTGTTCAGTATTTGGTAAAACTGTTTGCATAGCAGGAATTAGCCCCTTCTGTTTATCACTTATAAACACCCATGCCAAACCATTTTGGATCCCCAAGTCTGCAATTAAGAGTTCTAGAAACCATATCCAACTTGCCTTGCTTTCTATTTCAACTACAGCATAGGCCAATGGGAACATACCATTGTTCCCATCAACACCAACTGCAGTTAAGATCTGCCCTGAGCAGGGTCCTTTTAAGTGGCACCCATCAACACCTACGACAGGCCTACACCCTTCTAAGAAACCCTTTTTAGAACCAGCTAAACAAATATAAATCTGTTCAAACAATGCATCATCACCTGCTAGTTCAGTTTTAATTACCACAGTACTTCCAGGGTTAGTCTTCTTAATTTGCTCTGCATAATCCCTTAATCTCTCGAATTGTTCCTTGTACGAATCTTTAATGACCTTCTTAGCCAATTCTTTTGCCCTATACACTTGGTTCTGTGTAACATTTATTGCATAGTGTTCCCTCACCTCATCTTGAAGTTGCCCCACAGTCCAATTAGGATTTCTTCTCATCTTATCACAAAATCTTTCTGAAATCCATGTTGAATTAGCATATCTCAATCTGTCTACTCTGCCACATGTATGATCAACATGTATAGCCTTTACTACAAAAGTGGATTCCTCTTTATCAATCCTAGATGCATAAAGAACAAATGCACAGTTTCCAGATCCACTACACACGACCTTCACCCTCCTCTTGTCATTTTTTTGAAATTTCAGCAACTTGCCATTTACAATGGCATATTCCTTTATTGCTTCTTTCAAGTGCTCCCGATTTGCAAATTGCATCCCCAAATGAAACTCTGGATTTTTAAGGTCAGTAGCTCTCCTATATTGCTTGAACTTTGGTAGGCGAATCCTCTGCTTTTTTGTGCAATGTCGACTGGTATTCTCATCATCTGAGGTGTTCCCATCAGAATATAAGGTATCAGAATCTGCCCCATCATCAGAAATCTCTCCTGGCCCTTGTGTTTGTGTTTCAGTCTCAACATTCACTTCTTCATCACAAGGCATATTAATGTCTACATTACAACCTTTGTTTGCCTCCTCATCTTCACTAAACTCATAATCACTATTCACATACTCTGACTATTCTTCTTCTTCATCAACTACAGCTTCACAATCTCCAAGCAAAACAACATGCGCACCAGTATCTAAAGCCTCATTATCCTCCTTCATGTGGTCTTCATTAAATCTCCCATAGTTGTATTCTTCACTCTGCAAACTAGGCCATTCCACAGATGTTTGAGTCCATGTATTTTCACTTGTTTTGTTGTCAGTATAGTATAACACTAACACTCTATTACTTGTTATGCAGCCAACCATCTCACATATAACACTGTCATTGTCAATGAGCTTTACAATAGTTTCACCATTACTGTCATACATCTTACAATATATTTGCAAACCTATCTCCTTCTTAGTTAGGTCCACTTCATATCCTAACTCTATACCTATTTTCCTTAAATCCAAGAGTGATAGATAATCATCCACACAGTTGTCCAAATAGCACAATGTCCCCCCCTTATAAACCCCATCTTGTACAACACCCCTATGGTGAATTTCCAAAGTGCAAAACTCACCCTTATCTGCAAATGAAGCAGTAGTCTCAGTTCGACACCAATTTTTAAAATCTCTGCTCACCTAAATAAAGACAAATCACACTAAACCCTACCAGTAGACCACAAATCTACCAGTAGGACCACCAAATGTGCTAGTGTGTGCAACTGTGCAATCAATTCACATATATCAAACCAGTAGGACCACAAACCCTTAAATTCAACAAGGATAGTAGGACCAAGTATGCACTCAATGTTTGACCAAAACACAAGGTATGCGTTCAATGTTGACATAAAGACAAAAGAAAACAAGAGAGACAATAACAAAACTCTCAATTGATGCACAGTTCGAGCAAACACAGATAGAATTCCAAAACAACAAAACGCAATTAACATATCAAAAAGCATTCCTAGTACTTCCATTAGCATCGCATACCGTATATGGGGGGGTCTCCAGAAGTCCTGAATGCAAACTCCATCAAAGTTGTCGACAACACCTATTGACCCCACAATGAGATAACCAAGACGTATCGACACCAGACGACCTTAATACACAATGACCCAGACAAAATCAACTCAAACTCTTTAGTTTTTCTGCTTTTGTCTGAAAGCTTCAGCAGAAAAGATTCGTCTTTTTCTTCTTCAGCTTTTTCGTTCGTACAAGAGTTCTTTTCTTCTTTTTTTTTTGGTCTGAAGTACAAGAGTTCCATTATACTCGTATCAGAGATCCTAAAAGGGTAAAAACCTTTTTTGTCCCTCAAAACCAACCTGAAAAGACCCAAATACCCCTAAATATAACGAAAAAACTAACAGAAGTAACGGTGGGACTAGTAATTCAAACGAAACTTAAGTTGCGGGACCGTGGGCACCATTTTGGAAATTGAGGTACTCAAATGAAAATTCGGTCAAAGTTGGGGGACCAATAGAACCATTAACCCTTGTTTCTTATTAAACCCCATATATCTTTCCATAGAATCAATCTTCTTGGTTGCAACTTGTATCTTAGATTCGAGTGAAGCAATGAGCTTAGTCAATTCGTCCTGCGAAAAATCATCTATTCGATCGTCCCATGTCGGGTACTCCTCCTCAGAAATCTTCTTCCCTAAATTTTGAAACTTTGTCGGGTATTCCCCCTCAAAAATATTCTTCCCTAAATTTTGAAACTTTTCGTCATCGTCATCGTCATCCACGTGATCTTTCTTGTCCTCATAAAAATCGGACAGATCAAAGTTTCTCTTCAATCCGGACGGGGACATATCCTTAGAATCCTTGTACTTGTTGAGAACTAAAAGAATTGCAACTTAACTAAGAGAGGCATATTGTGGTTTATTTCTTAACTAAAAGAATCCAAGGGCAAATTCAAACAAATTTGAATGGAGAGACTTTCAAAATTTTCAACCAAGTGAAACTCTTATTCAATTGCATACAAATCAAAATCTTCTCTTGGCTTTGAAATTCAGTTGTTTTTCAGCCAACAGACTAACAGAAAAGGAGAAAAGACAAAGAGACTCTCACAGAGGCATTTCATCAAACAGATAGTATAGGCTCAATTTGGCATATTTCACTATCCATATTCACTACTGCTTAATATGCGCACATTTGTTTCTATTTCACTATCCATATTCACTACTGCTTAATATGCGCACATTTGTTTCTATACTCTTCCACCATCTCCTCTTCCGAGTCGAGTTTGCCTCCGAAGGAACATTTGTTGTTTTCTTTGCCCCCGATGGGGACAGGGACAATCCGATTGTTTTCTTTGCTTCCGAAGAGGAGGGACTTACTCCGATGGGACTCTTCTCCTTTTTCAGGATTTACACTTCCGATGGGACAAAGGGATTTTTCCTCACGAGGAGAACCTTGTGTGTTAGAGGCTCAATTATAAGGAGTTCACTCACAGCCCAGTGGATCGATGTGGGACAAGCTTACCCACAGCCCAGTTGGTGGAATGGTTGCATGTAAGCCAACCCAGCTGCAGAAATCAATGGAATCAGAAACCAAGTGTTTTTTTTTCTCCTTTTGCTGTCAAAATCAGAAACAGAGTTTCGTTTATATAAAGAACGCATAAAAGAAGAACCAAATACAGAAGCCACTTCAAAAATTAAGCTTCACTGTGAGTGTTGGATAATGGATGAGTGAAAAGGTCAAACAATTTTGGAAGTGTGAATAAAAGAAAGAAATCATATCACGGAGAAAAATAAAAACCCATCATTGTCTTGGTGTCGGAAAAATTGTAGTGGATGCATAGAACTCTAAACACAATTTTGAATGTTAATAAAAAGGCGAAGATGTCATTACAGGGAAAAAATAATAATAATAATAAAAAGACAAAGCTTCACAGTGTTGGAAAAAGTTTTGTGGACTATTTTTTTCCAAAGTCTTCAAATGAATGTGCTCATTAATTTTTTGACTCGCACATTTTGGTCTCTGTCATCGTATTTTGTCAAAATTTTCGAAGAAATTTGTCGCGTGACAATACATGACACAACCTATTAATCCATGCCACAAAGTAAAGAAAAACTATATATCGAAGAAAGAAAATAACTTCAAAATGAGAACATTTCAAAAATTCAGAGGCCACTTGTGATAGTGTGAAAGAAAGCTCCATTTGCATTAGTGTTGGAAAATTTTCTATGGACAAGACAAGACCAAACCATTCAAACAACTATGAAAAGCGGGCATAAAAAGGAAGAAATCTTATCGGAGAAAGAAAAGCTTCAACACTGCGTTAGTGCTGGAAAAAAATTTAGTGGATGAATAAAAGTTGATAACAATTCTCCAAGTGGTTTGCCAATTTTAGTGGATGGAGAAAAATTCAACATGGGCTACAGATGAATCTGTATGCTTGTTTTCATACTCCTCGAGACTGATTTCTGATCATGCCCTGCAAAGATGGAAACAAATTTGAACATTATTTAAATATAGAAAACATAATATATATATATGGAAAATTTAAGTCGCATGTGATTAAAAAAGACCTCGCACGCACGGAAGCGCATACGAAGAGAATAGTATAAATGAAAGAACTTACAAGAAATTAAATGAGCAAACTGTACTGTGGTAATGCTGCACCAAGAGTATTGAGATTGTTGAAAGTGAAACACAGAAATGGAGTTTACTTATTCCCTTTCCACATGTCGTCTTCTTATTGGCCAGCAAAATATGTGTTCTCACAATTAGTGTGGCATAGTGTATCTGCACAATGGAGCAAGAAAGAGCCACGCCAGAGAGAGAACTAACGAACCTATGAGTGCCTCTTTACTTATTCTCTCAACACAGGATTGTGTAGATGCTTGTTTTCTTCGCTTCCGAATGGACCTTTTCTAGTGGGACAAAGGGATTTTTTTCCATGGGACCTTCGGGTCGAATTTCATGGATTTCAAGGACATTTCTTTCCGAACGACCCTTTATCCGTATTACACGTGAAGAACATGTAACATACACATACATAAAATTTTATTGAGGGATACCTTTAAGGGTCTTTTTAAGATCACTAACATACATACCAAACCTAAAGATACCTCGGGATCCCTCAAATAAGGATACCTTTCAAGGTCCATTACGATTTTTTTTTTCAACAATTCAAATAATATATTTTTCATGTCATTATTAAGAGATCATCCTTACAAAAAATTAGATAAATTGAAATCATTTAGACATCTAGTTGTGATCAACAAAATAGACGACCATGGTTTTTCAAGAAAACACTAAAATAACTATCATTAATTAAATGATCAAATGATTTTGAATTCAAGTGATTTTTTTGCAGAGATGATCTTTGAGGAAATATCGAAAGGATAGACGGTTCATATAATTGAAATTCAATGTCGAGTGCTCCTACAAGGTTATTACTCAAAGAAGATCAACTGAATTTCTATATCTTGTTTGCGTTAGTTTCGTTTATTTGTTCGCTTTTATGCGTAAGTAGATCGCTGGAAATTATATTTTCCCCAGATCGGTTATTGATGCGATGATGGGTATGGCCGCAACGTCGCTTCTTTAGGTGGTGGCGATATGGTTCATCTAGGCTCATGGATTGTTTTAGGGTTTGGGTTTGTGGGCTTTGTTTGGGCCTATGGTTAATTGTGGTAATGTGGGCTAATAGTTTTAGTGAGACTTTTGTTCACGTTAGTTTTGCTTTTAGCATATTAGTTTGTTGCCCTCTTGGAATTAGTATTTTAGACGTCTTGTTAATGTCTTTGATTGTACCGTTGAAATTTATCTAATGAAACTTTTATTTGATTATAAATAAATAAAATTATATATCATGTCAAAAATAAACATATGAATGCATAGGAGAGTGCACCCTTATGAAATGTGAAGAAAAAGATAAAAGGAGAGGCACAATTGTAGATTCAAAACAATCAACTATCAAGATATCAACCACTCACACATCCTCATACTTTTTTTATATTGAAAAAAAGGAAAAAAGGACTTTAATAGAAATCTAAAGGCCTAGCAACACACATTGCATTAGCACCCAAAACAACTTGGGTCAAGATAAAAGCATGATTTGTGGCTTATTCTAAACAAATGAGCCTTTGCTTGGTACCTAATAAAAAAGAAAAAATCAACTACTGATTTGTCAAAAAATGTTTCAAGGTATCTAATCAATATTTTCTTTATAATTTCAATAAAATCAGAGGAAGATTTTATTAGGAAAATTAAAGCGCAATATAACTACATGAGGGATGAACACCAGAGACCACAAAACTCACTCCAGTTTAGAACACTTCTGTAATCGGTAATCCTACACACATTCTGTGATCTACTCTCACCTGTACAATCCTCTAAACTTCAACAGCACCAATCATGGAGAGAAGAGAAGAAAGGGAAGGAAAAACCTTATATAACTTAACAGGGAGGAGAAAAAGTAATTTAAAAAAATTGACATGAGCATGCACTGCAGACCCTCCTAGGGACCAAAACAAAATGAAGTTCTCCAATTAAGCACACATTTTGTTCCCTTGGGGCATTCCAAGTCCTCGAGAGTAAGGATGGAGGTATCAAAACTGCATGTAGACCAGTTCTAGTTTAAGCCTTCTGAAATGTGCGTGAAGAAACTCCATGTAGTAGTCTAACAAACCCCAGAAAACTAAGTTTTCCATCCGAGTGTCTTATCCAGTCCTGGAGAACAACGTGAACTGGTACAGATGGGCTAAGCCCCAATTCCTGAAAATAGAAATTTACGGGGGAAAATGTTTAGCATAAAGAGGGTTTTTTATGTTCTATTTTTATTCACTGAGAGAGAGCATACCGAGGCAAGTTCCTCTATCATAATTGGTCTGTTTCCATCCTTCTCAAACAGCTCATATGCTCGTCTTGCATGTTGCTCCCAGCTCTCCATCCCTTCCAGCTGATGCACACTTATGGCAGCTGCACAAAATTCTTCAAAATCCAGCTTTCTATATCGGATAGAGCTGATCTGCAAGACACATATATACGACTGCAAATTCAGCTGTAATTCTTATTGTACAGAGACTTTTTATTAAGATAAACTAAAAGATATGTGAACTTAGAGATATTACCATGTTGACATAATCTAGAACCCGTGAATCTTTCATGGCATCAGTTGAGTTCCTTATTACACCCTGCTGAATGCCAATGTCAGTTCTAATGACTTCATAAATTATTAACAGAATACAATAGTTAGGAAAAAGTGCTGACCGTCTTGAAGTTCTGCATAGAGATGAATCCACTTTTATTTGGCCCTAACAGTGTAAATTGGTCCCGGAGATAAGCCAGCTGTGCTACACTTAATGTCTTTGCAAGAGTCTGTCAAAATGGCAAAAGTTTTTCACTCCATTTTGGTATTGCTTTAAAGGAAAATTTCAGATATTTACACCAATGACATGTGCTGAATAAGATAAATGAATGTGCAAAAGTATTCCTAAAATATTCATCACTCCAAGGCATTACTTTTTTTACAAAGTTGAGATAGATACAAAGCAATTATTTCAATAAGCGATTCTCAAAGATTCTATTCTTTTAGTTATTCCTCAGTTTCTCTTTCAAAATCAGCCCTGACAACCACTACAATATATAGGTTCCCAAACTCAACTGTTATACCAAAAGCTAAAAAAGAAAAGCTTCGCTTCAACTCAACCAAAACCTAGAGAACTGCCATAGGAGACATCACGAGACAAATTTGAATAATACTCATGAAACCAAAATGATGAAAAGGAAGAGGATAGAGAATAAAAATAGAACAAAACAATGAGGCACTAGTTAAGAATAAACAATTAATTGCAATATTTGAAGACATTTCAATTTCAGTCAGGTGCAAGACACCAACAAAGAGAAAAAAGATTAATAAACTTATTACTGCGTACCCCTAATGCTGATTTTCGTAGAGCAGATGAGCATATATAAGCTTTAACAAGTTTGTACACTATCATATCCATCGGTATCTTGACCTCGTGACAGTTGGCTAACCATGGGTGACCTGATTAAAAAAAATTGGCTGTCAGTATCCGAAATTCCAACAAACTTATGAATTTATGATGCAGAAAATGAAATCCATCACACCACCCTTAGAATAGATTGAAAGAAAGAGGATCTTCCTCCCCTCCATTTAAAGTTCAAATAGAGAATAAACGTTTTAATCTACACAGTTCAAGCATCTCAGGCCCGCTGCCATTCAGGAGAAGCCCAAAGCATGTCACAGTTAGGATTAGCAACTGGCCCTCTCCATTTGATCTTCAAAAGGAGAGAAACCTTTCCCAAAGAAAGAAGCCAGAGTGCTATCTCCCTTCTCTCAGATTATTAACTGTTTTCATTCCAGAATTTGTTTCACAAGGCTTTGACTAAATGTGGAAAAAAAAAACATAGATAGGAGCAAGTTCTCATCAGAAGTACCCTTTACTAAACATAATCCTATAGTGGGTGTCAAAAGAAGGGCCCTGAGCTTGGTGACTTACACAAAGCCTGAGACGCGGTTAGCCTCTTACGGTAATCCTTGTTCAGCAGTCTCTTTACAAAATCTCTCGCATCAGATGATAGAGAAGGCCAAGGAGCTTCATCAAAGCTTGGATCAGCCTTTAGTACAGCTCGGAAGATGCCAGACTCAGTCCGGGCCCAAAAGGGTCGGCTTCCACACAAAAGGATATAAGCAATTACACCAATACTCCACATGTCTGCCTCTGTCCCATATGACCTGTGTAGAACTTCAGGAGCTACATAGTATGCACTTCCTACAATATCATTCAGTCTCTCATCTGCACAAACTTAAGTATTAGAGCCCAATCTGGCGTTTAAAATTAACTAGAGCAGGATTTATCTTAGGCAGTAGTCCTGAGTCCAAACCTGGTTTTACATAGTCAGAGAGTCCGAAATCAATGGCCTTCAGGGGGGACTTCTCATCACTTGAAGTGAAAAGGAAATTCTGGAGCAGAAAATACCAAATCAAGGTTTAAAAAAGAGAGAATGAGGCAAAAGAGAACAAATATAGTCAAATAAGGAATTGTATCTATCACATCATTAAATCAATAATCAATTTCAGACCGCAAAAGAAATTCAACAATCAATAGATTGCACGTAGGTGCATTTATCCAGAAATTAAGAAAATAAACAATGCATGGATGCAGTTAGAAAAAAATCATTTGTCTTCAGAGTTGTCAGTGATGCAGGATGTGAGCTGCCTCTAACTCGTATTAATCAATGCACAGTTGCTCCCACAATAGCGAGAGGTATAATTTAGATTAACCACTAATGCAGGCAATGAAGCACTATGTATCCAATATCCATGGGAAGACCCTGTATGAAAATCTAGCGCAACAAAAAAAGTGAAAGGTAAGAATCCTAAAATTAATCAAGTTAAACCTAAAGCTGTTTGGCAATTCAAGATATTGCTCAATGGTATAAACAGCTGGTGCCAATGGGATAGGTGACATTCAAATCTAAGAGTAAAACAGTAGAAGGGGAAAATATTATTATTATTATTATTATTATTATTATTATTATTATTATTACCTTTGTTTTTTTTTTTTTTTAAATTTAAATTAATTTTAAGCATATGCAGATGCCTCGACCTAAGAAAATCAAGTTAAATTTTTACCTTTATGCAACTTCTAAGTTAGCATGTATTTAGGGGCTAAGTCTGTTGATACTCAAAAACTGAAAGATATTTGTGAATGAACTACCTCTGGCTTGAGATCGCGGTGAACCACGCCTTGGAGATGGCAGTAGGCAGTTACACTTAAAATCTGAACCATAACAGCCTTTGCATCATCTTCTGAATATTTGCCACCCCTAGAGAAGAGAAATGGGAATTCAGCTAGTTTGAAAGGTACAGAACAGGCTAGTGACTTCCAAAAAAGAAAGAGTTGCGTTCTTCCTTGTGACACAAATGAAAAGATTGTAAGAGCAGGTACCTTGAAAGTATGCTATCCAATAGTTCACCTCCTTTGCACAACCTGGAGAACATAACATTGATTAAGCTCCAATATCTTAAAAGTCTAAAATTATAGCAACAAATGCCTTGCTGATGGCCTACTTAGAATAATTTTACTACTAATATATATCGATATATATACGTATCTATATATCTATATATAGTGCTTTCCTTCAGTGCTAAATGATATCCAGCTGAAAAGGAAAAATGAATCACATAATTGATTCAGCACTTGTTACTAGAAATGATCACGCCCCCAATAAAAATTGTATGCCTTTTTTTTTGTTTTTGGGCAGAAAAAAATTGTATGCTTTTGGGGTCAAATCTGACCAGGTTTTAAAATTATTCTGCTCGCCCATCTCTGTTTTTGTAGATTGCACATCTAGATTGATCATACGGGTAACTTAGCCATGTCCAGATTAAACTTATGTTTCAAGGCACCATGATTACATAGCATCTAAATCCTAATGGCTTTGGTGTCAAAAAAGACACTTGCTAAAATAAGTATACATTGTTATTAAGGGGACTCATATGTATGCACGTTGTCACATGTTCAACAAGTTGCAACTTTGACACCTGGTACTGATGCAACCAAGCAGAAGAAGAAATTCAGGAAGTCGTATCAGCATCTTAAGCCAGTATTAAGAGAACTAAAATAAGCCAAAGGCATCCTATGACACAGAGTAAGACGCATATTCAGAAAGTTAAAGCAATCATAACTTACTCCATCACCACATAAACATTGTCATCATCTTCATAGGCTTCATAGAACTGCACTAGGTTCTTATGTGTTAGTGCCCGTAGGATCTTCACTTCTCTTCTTACATCCTCTATAGCAATTGCCGTTGTCATCTGCAGAAACATCTTTCATTAGTGTATGTTCACAGTCTAATAGTATGACATGGAAGGAAGTATGGGTCATCTAAAGATCCACATTGTAAGAAATGTTGATAGCAACAGAGAAGAAATCTATGAAGATTTTGTCTGCGTTGCAGTTATGATTTATTGTCATTGCCATTACAATATCCTAGTTTACTACTTTTGTTCAGACTAAGCCATGATCCTTCACTATTTAAAAGCCCTGAAGCTATCGACACTGAGCATAGATTGATACATATACACTTATCACCTTCATATAAAATAACATCTATAACGAGCCACTTAAGAGGGGCAAGCATACAGTCTATATCACACCCAAAGGACTAACAAACACAACACACAAGTTGAGTATGCAATATTCTCTTGAAGATAAAGTCTAATAAACCTTTACATCCTCAATATCCTTCTGATATTTCCAGCATAAGCTAACACGGACGACAGTTACTCAACATCAGATATGCTAAAGATGCGTCACAGCTCACTAAAATATATAAAACAACAAGACGAGTTATAGGAGATACGAATTAAGAATATTACCAACAGGATATTAAGGTCATATGGTCCCTAGTTAATGAAACATGTATGCATATGCACCTAAGCAATCTAATCAAACTTCTACGGAAACTAGGACAATTCAATTATGATTTTGCAAACAATAACTCAAAAAGAATTGAACTTGTTGAACATTGAGGAGATCACCAAAGAACCAAGAAATGAAATTCAGACCTTTGACTTTGGAATAACCTTGACAGCCACATCCTGGCCCTTCAAGCTCCCCTTCTTGGCCTTGGCAGAGCAAGTATACCCAAAATGCCCACGCCCCACTTCATCGCCAAGCTCATAATGAGCTACAAACTGTTTAGAAAACCCGAAATTCTTATCCAAGGCAACGTCACACTCACTTCCTTCAGGGATTGAGGCTTCATTGGGCTTAACAGAGCCATGCCTGCGAGCAAGCAATGCCCGAATGTGTTTCGCCGGAGAGGGAGGCGGGAAAGGTCGCTTAAAAATGCGCAGAGGCGTCGAACTCACGCTGGAGTTGGCAGGGGAGTTCTTGAAGAGACTTGGCAATGGACTTGGGCTGTAAAAGGGAAAGTTTGAGGATTTGGTGGAGTGGGAATTGAGTGCATAAGGCTCACTTTCACTGGGAATTGTGGAATCTTGCGATTGGGCTTTTGGGTTTTCTGTGGGTTTTCCATGACAGAGTCCCATGAATCACAAACCCAACAAACAGAAGAAAAAGTTTATTTGCAAGAATTAACAATGAAGATCACACAGCTCACAAAGTATGATGAGTGAAAAAAGAAAAAACAGTGAATTTTTAGACAATTAGGAAGGTGAAAGTGAGACTAAATTCAAGAACTTGGCGCTCATGAAACAAAATTCACACAGAATATATTCAAGGGAGGGAATTCTTAAAGCAGAACTGAATTGATCAAGAAAAACCCAGAAAGGATCATTGAATGAAGTCAATCCCAGAATCAAATTCCAAAGGGATTTTCACAGCAAAAGAGAGATACACAATTAGGGAAATCAATCTGAGAAACCAAGAAGAAAAGCAATGCAACTTTTTCTGATTAAACAAACAATGCCAGAGAGGAGAACCATCAAAAATTCAGCAGAACATGAAGCAAATTATAGGTGAGCAAGACAAGGAAATGATGGTGGGAAGCAAAAGCAAAGGGAAACTCAAGTAAAAAAAAATTCCAAGAGGAAGGAAGGAATGAGAGGAGAGGTGAAAAAAGTGAAGAAAAAGATGCTTAGCAGAGGCAGGAAGAAAAGAAAAGAAAGGGAAAAGGAAAACCCAAGGCCTCCTTTTTTCTGCTTTATGTAAGCTTTTCTGTTAATGGTTTCTGTGTGTGGCAATATCACTTTCATTTAGAGGGTGGAAGTTTCTTCTATTACTCTTGTTCACTGTGAATTCTTTCCTTGTATTTTCCTTTTCTCTCTCTCTCTCTCTATCTACATCTCTGGTCTCTGATAATAATAATTCATAATTATGGAAGTGGGGTTTGGGTTTGGATCCTTCCAGCCTGTCCTTTTTGATCCCTAAAAACGAAGATAGATATGTTGCCTTGTATCTGTAATAACAAGTTAAGAGTCTGTATGTGTATTTGAGCTTTGACCAGCTTTTGTTTGGCTTTGGATGGTTCCAAAGGTTTCTCTCAAGAAATACTAGAGATTTTTTTTTTTTTTAATTCTTTTGTTTATGAGATAAATGCTAAAGAATTTAGGTGAACAATAATATGCATGCAATACCTATTTGTAATTGGGTTAGGTTAAAAAAAAAACAAGAATATGAGGAATGTGGGATGAGATGTGGAGTGCATAGAAGGGAAAATAATTGAAAGAGAGAGTAAGGAAAAAAATTGAAAGCTAAATAATGTACAATTTCTTCCTCTGTTTTTCTTTAAGAGAAACTACACAACAGAAAGTGAAAGGAGTTGTTTCATTTCAAGTTTGCGAAACTTGATAGAAGAAGCCAAAAGTATCAGCTGCAAAGTTTGCGTCAAAAACTTGTCCATTAGTTTAGTAGCACACAATGTCTACTTTGTTTAAGAGAAAGTCTTTAAGTTAAAATATGAACCACAGTTGTTGAATAAAAATAAATAAATAAACATGTTGAAATTGAATTTCTTCATATTTAGAGGAATAAACTAGATATTTCGAATTAAGGAGCCTAATTTGCTACCCGTGGAGCATCCGCCATAATTTCTTATAATTCTTTGTTTATTTCTTTTTCAATCGTACTTCTTCTTTTATAACTAGCAAGGCAAAGCAAAAAACCGTAAGTTTCAAGATCAATGCTTTGATACCATGTTAAATAAAGGCAAGCTAGGTTCAAAGATTTAGGAGTCATATACGACAATGATAAAAAGTCTCACATACGCATAATGTGACATGAGAAACACGTGTATTGTGGAGATACCGTATCATAAAATTGATGCTTAGTAGTGTGGGACATTTTAATTTCCTTCATTTTAAAGTAAAATAAAAATTGTGACTCTTAAAGGACGTTTGAATGTGTTAGTTGAACCTCTCTAAAATTACAAAACAAATTTTAGGCCTCTTAAAAAATTATATGTTAACATATTTTCAATTTATTATATACGTAATTTTCTTTGTGATAATGTCATCAAAAGTTGCCTTTACGATTTAATAAATAGACTTGTCATCAAAGGTCATCAAAAATTGTCCTTTCGAGCTAATAAATGGAAGCACTACAAGTCAAGTACATGGCAAGAAGCAAAGTTGCTTCCCTAGTTAAGCAGTATTCTGCATGTTTAGAACCAAATTGTGAGTTTGGTAACAAAAAGGAAAAACTCAACATCATTTTGCAAGGGAAATGCCAAAGAAAAGGTTGGAATCTAAATCAAACCCCCTACATGATCCATCTTAAAACACAAACCAAAATAAAAACTCACAAGCATAAGCAATCCATTCTAAAATGACCAAAGTAAAAAAGAAAAAAAAAATTTAGCTAGATTTAACGAAATTTCAGAAACTTAAACAAAAACACTTGCTAGAGAAAAAAAGTCAATATCAAAGACTTAGTATGATGGGTTGTGGGCTAGACACTTTAGGGGAAAAAAAATTGTGTACGCATCATGCAAGCCTGCAGGGGCCGTGGGCCCCCTAAGCTCCATAAAAAAGCCAATAACTCTTAAACACTTGCTGCAATTTCAGTTGAAATATAAGGCTACAGAAACTTGAAATTACAGTACTGGCCTCCTGCAAAGACAAGTTACTAGCTCCGCCACTTTGTAACCCATATATGTCGTTGCATGTCCGGTGATACCACATGTACCTCCCTAGAGACAATCGTAAATAATTGTTTGGAAAATATTTCAATATATTAATGGCATGTTTACTAATCCATGATTGGATTATGAGGAATTGAATTGAGGATTAATTGAATTGAGGAGGAGTTGTATTAAGAAGAATTAGATTCCGGATTCCTATTGAAATTGTTTATTAAACCATATGGATTGAGGAGAGTTAGATTTTGGATTCCTATTGAAGTTGTTTACTAAACCTTATGGAATTTTTGTAGAAGTGGTGGTAAATAGTAAAATGTCCTCGTTGTTGAGTTAAAATAAATGACAAATTTGGAAATTTTAAAATTGTGTGAGGATATAATAGGTAAAAAAGATGAATACCTAATGGATTAAATCTCTCAGAATTAGAATACCACCTCCCAATCAAGAATTGATTTCAATTCCTAATTTTGTGTGGGCCCCACTTACTTTTTAATTCCTTGATGTGAAGTGATCACAGGAATCATCCATCCTTATAATTCAATTCCTGATTAGTAAACACACCATAAGTATTTATAGGAGTAAAATAAAAAGTTACAAGAGAAGAAAATATAATCGTTCACTTAAAACACTTAATTTGTATGAGTAACACCAAATTTTATCAAATTTAAGCAAACAATTTACATAGGTGTCATGAACCAATCACTCATTTGATCTAAAATAATCGAATTGATTGTAATGTATAGACAAAGCATCCCAAACTATTAATTATATATCTTAGCAGCTCCTTGAAGCAAGTGAAGTGGAAAAGCTAGTGATTGGTATTTTATGGTTTCTTCTAATCCTTCAATTGAATCCCACCAAGAAAAAACCAAGCTGGTTGTTAGGTTACTCAGAGACAAAATCACACCAGAAAGAAACCCTTTATGGCCAGAACCAGGTAGAGACGAATTCTTGCACAATAAAATAATAAAAACTAAAGTCTCAAATGACACAAGAATTTAAATCAGATTGGGAAAGCTCTTTTTCAAAGGCCACTAGATAAAAGATGATATATTTAGGCAAAGGTTAACAAGGACCCCAATTATGCCCCCCTTTTATTGTAGAGTGGAGCTTTGTGCAAGACAAAAAAAAATTCTTATTCCTTGATACCCTCCTCTTTACCCCTTCTTTTTCTATAGAATAAAGTTTGGTATATATAAAAATGTTGGAGAATAAAAGTAGTATAGTTGTTCTCCCAGAGAGAGAGAGAGAGAGAGAGAGAGAGAGAGAGAGAGGGATTGATGGTTGGTGTGTGTATGAAAATTTTTAATTGCATGTGAACATGCAAGAACATGGGATACAGATGTTTTCCAAGGCAGTGCTGGGGATTGCTTGACTATGAAGACACTCTTGTAGAGCTTTGGTCAAATGTTTGTTAGCACCCATATTTGATTATAATTAGCATCCAATGCTAGTCATTTGCGCAAATCACGATATATATATAGAGTGTTGCTTATTACAAATATATATATATTTCTTTTGTGTGTGTGTGTTTGTGTTGGTCACACACATCACAAGTCCAAGAAAAGGTATTTTGATTATTGAAACTTTTTTATGGGGGATGAGTGTGTATTTCCTTGAGAAATGCAATTATTATGTTAATTATGGCAATTTGGCGACCCTGGTTTCATAATCATCCTCCTCTCTTTTATGATCAAAGAGTAGTATCAGTTGAGTATTGTTACAATCATTAAACTTATTTACCAAATGACGCGATGATTTCTTGTTTATTTAAAGTTGGACCTACTCTAGACCTCATTTATTTTTAACAAAACTCTAATGTTCCGTTTCAATGGAGGGGTTTAAAAGAATGGATTTGAATTAGAAAACAAAGCTAAAATTGTTATAAAAATAAGAACCACATTCGATTTTGAAATAACTAGATGCATATAGGTTCAATTTCCCCCCTCTCGCAATATCGCTGTATTAAAAAAAAGGATTTGAAATGACTATTTTTAAGGAATTATTTGAAACCCATTTATGTTCTTTTTGTCTTTCTAATCCAAATCTTGGCATACATGAATTGTACTAATCTAAACAAACTAGTTTACTTTATAATGTCATGTAAATCCATAGATTTGGAATCCCTCTAATCTAAATGAAGCCTAACTTGTGTACAAAAACAACACGGGCAGGATGCTGATCATTACGACTAATAAACACTTTATGTGTAAATTTGATAGCCTAATCCTTAGTATATGATATTTCCTCGAGTTTATACTTTTTCCTTATAATAATCTAAGCCTTTTTATAAATAAAAAATTATATAAATAAAAATTGTTTAGTGAATAGACTCAATGAATAACTTTATAATCTAATAAGGTGTGGAACTTTGTTTTGGTATTTGGGTTAGGGTAATGCCTTGAGAAACGTCACTATTATATTCACAAAGTCATTTTGGTGGACCCCACTTTATCTTGTGTGTGGCATTGTTAGGTGACCCGCTACAAGCCATTTTTCATTTGTTGAGAACGTCTGACCATTTGGGCTTGGAAAGGGATTCCCGTTTGGGAGTTTTTGATCATTGAATTTGGTGTGTGCTTGGGAAGACAATGCCAATTCATTTAGGCTCTCTGAATATTTTATTTTTATTTCTTTTTCTTTTTCTTTTTCTTTTGAGTCGGTGGACACGTGTCGAGAATCTGCAGGTCGGCTCTCTGACTATTCTTGCTTACAAAGATTATGCTTGGATGGAGTATCATAGGGATTGGAGATCCTCTGGCAATCCACAAAAATGTATTCCTCCTCCACTTTCTTTTATAATAATAAAATGTTCGATTCTTTATCGAAGCATCTTATTTTAAAGCTTAAATCCAACAAAAACAAGCATTAATTTACACCATTAGATTAAAGGGTCATGAGTGGATGAGTAAATGTAAATATATAAATTAAAAAAAACGCAAATAAATAAATATTTTATAATTTTCAATTTTCAATTATGCATCATTTATTCTCTCTCTCTCTCTCTCTCTCTCTCTCTCTCTCTCTCTCTCCAAAGTGGAGGCCGAATGAAAAAGCCAGATTCTTAGCCCAAGCATAAGCCCATTCTAGAAATGCTCCTACGTAAAGTTTAAAGATTCCCCATGTTGTTTTCAGAACTCCAGTTTAGAATGTTTGTGCATTTAGGTACAAGAAAATAAAGCACCCAATAAAGACATTAAAATCCAAATACTAAGCTAATGGAGATATCTTTCTTTCTTTTTAGTACTTATTGGTACCACTCCAAAATAGTTGTCGTGCATCCTTTTTCTTATTGAAAAATTATTAGATAAAAGAGCGTGCGATGACTAGTTTGAAATCCTAATAATAATTCATCCTCCCGTAATATCACTTGTATTTTTTAAAAAAAAAATTTAAAAAAACTTAATAATAGTTCCTCTTGTTGGGCCATATATAAAGTTGAATTTCTGTTAATGAGGCACAAGGCCCAAAAGAAAATTAGAAAAGTCTCCAATTCATTCCTAGGCCTAGAAGCCCAATATGATGTTTCATGAAGAAAAGGGACATAAAAATATGGAGGCCCAGTAAGCTGAGTTGAGTTATATACATATGCCTAGAATTTTGTTGTCCGTTCTATTTCTAACCTCCTCAACATGGGATGGGAGGAGGGTCTTGCTTTATAAGCACCACTCTAATCCTTGTGAATAAGGAATTTTCTAGGTATAGTCACTCACTCGCACGCATGCGACTCCTGACCATTGATGTAATGTGAGCTCTATATTTATCAACAGTTTAAATTCATCCACTCGAACATACGTACATTGGTGATTGAATCAAGCATGTCTTGCTTAAATGATCTTACTACTACCGCAAGTTTTCTCTCTATGTACAAAATTAGACTCCAAAAGAAAGTTCTTCTAAAGGTTGTCACCTCCGTGCTCAACACCCAAAAAGAAAACAAAAAGAAAACATTTTGATTAGGGCTAAGGGCATGTTTGATACTGCTTCTAGAAGAGTTAAAAGTATTTTATTTTATAATAAAAAAACGCTTTTGAAAGCGTTTGGAAAAAATATTAAAAGTGGTTACGAGGCATAAAAATGCTTACATCCCTATGAATTAAGCATTAAAAGCTTGAGTTTGATATGTGTTATGGCACTAAATATACCTAGGAAAGAAAATCAAATGGTTTTTGTGCTTTCCTTTGCTTGTGGAAGATAGGTCCTTCTAGAGCGGTTTTAAGGTCTTTTCATAATCTTGGAAAGTGCTTATTGAAACTTCGTGGTTTTTTTCAGCTTCAAGTAAAAATAGGGGAAACCCAGAAAACAAAATGGAAATGCAAAAGTGACAATCAGCTTGGGCCTGGTCCGATCCTTATTGGACTTTTGAACATTCAGCTAGTAAAAAATTTAATGGCCTCTTTGGTTTCTTTTTGGTCTTAGGGCTCTTTTGTATGTGTATAGATACTTAGTAAAGAATGACTGTATATTGAGCATTATCGTTTATCATGGCTCGACGGATAAGTAGGTACGTAAAGAAGGGATCGGAAGTGATTAGGTTAGGGAAGCAAGGAGTGGCTCACCCAACGACGCCGCTGTTAGTGTCGTATTGTTTCGATCTCGAAACTATAGAATGAAAATTATAAGTAACGCTTGAACATGACATGATAAATAACACATCTTTTGTTGCATGGTGTAGCATAATTTATCCAAACACAAAGAAATACGGCCAGATGGTATGGCATAGCTTGGAATTCTGATTCATTGGGCTTGCAGGGATGTTGCAATACTTCCATCATTTTAACCCTAGTTTGGGCTTCATTTTTGTTGTCTCTAAAATGTAACGGTCAAAGGGGAAGGTGAGATTTTCTTGAGGAGATAAATAATTGTAAGATGGGCAGTGGCTCGACCAGAGGCATGCCTAGGCAAGACAATAATAGAATATGCATTTCCTCATCTTGGCTTGCTCTCCCTCAAAGTGGTCGCATGGCATGGCTAAATCATCACAGCTTTTATACATAAATTCATTAAAAAAATTGCCTAGTAGTACGAATATTCAGTCAATCATATACTTTTTAGAAGCCATATTTGTGCTAGCCAATTAAAATAATTTTTTATTGGGAAAGATTGTCGTTCCCGTTGAATTGTAAGAATATAGGTGAGAAGAAGGTGGTAGCTGGAGGCATATATAGACCCTTTGGCCAAAAAATTTACAAACACGGCAATAAAAACAAAAATGTACCCTAAGTCTTCTGGTGGGGTGTGGAATGTTGGAGAATGTGCCACTGGCCAAGAAGGTGTTCACATCATGATCATGAATACGCCTGCTGTCTCTCTTATCAATTTGACAAAAAATTATTTTTGGTTCATGTAATTTGTCGATTTTATTACTTTGATCCCCACAATTTCAGTTTTGTAAATTTTATTTTATAGTATTAACTTCGAGCAATTCAATAACATATTACAAATTTTGTTAAATTCCTTCTAATTGTGTCAAATCACATGCTAAAAAACGTAACGTAATTGAAAGGAATTTGATATAATTTGTTATGTGTCTTTGAATTTTTTAAGATTTAAAATTATATGATAAAATTTACAAAAATAAATTACTGCGGGAACTAAAATGATAAAACGGACAAACCACAGACACTAAAGTGACTTCACCTATATATGTAGAATACAGCATTGGAGATAGAATTTGGGAACGAATGGAGAGAGGGAGAGTGGAGTAGTAATGATTGAGAGAGAGAGAGAGAGAGAGAGAGAGATTTTATGCATGCAAGCAAAGACAAAGAGGCAAAGAGCATTGCATAGGCATTAGGGTTTAGGAGGAGGAGGCAATTAAGCTGAGAATTCAGAGAGGGTGAGAATAAAAACGCACGCCAGTTGGAAAGGAAGGGGGGCTGGCAGAGACAGAGAGAGCACGTCCCCGACAAGGGACAGGGGGCCATCCCAAAGCGCAATGCATTTGTCTGCTGCTGCTGCCAATTGCAAAAGGCCTTTGAATATGCAGAAGAGTAACCACAGTCCCCACTTTCTCCACCATCCAACCAAGCCCCCCCCCTCTCTCTCTCTCTCTCTCTCTCCCTCCCTCCCCCTTGTATCTATCACTACATGCAAATAACTATCATCATCATCATTGTCGCTTTTTTGTCATGCCAAAAAATTAAAATTATATTCAAACAAAAGAGAAATCTTGATGCTTTTTGTCAGCCTCCTTTTTGCACGCTTCACTGCCTCTATCTATCTATCCCTCCCATTTTGATATAAGTCGGTCAAGATTTATGTTTTACCAAATAAACTTCTCATTTAGTTGTTAAATCTAAACCAGTTTAACAATTTTGTACACGTCATAATGACATAGCAAGGAGAAAAATAGACTAGAGGAAGAGGGAGTTACGAGAAAATTGTGTAGAAAATTGATAAAAACATTGATGTAGGTAGTAATTCTTTACAAAACTTCGCAAAATATTTTATCGCATAGAAGGTACATAAACAACATCTATCAAATCTAAGTCAAAACTAAAATTTTAGGGCGAGACTAATGAACGAATCCTTTTGATTTGACACTTAAGCTCGCTTTCCCTTCTCATTCTTTTGCCTCTGTTCTTCTAGAACACACACGTAAATAAGCTCATTCCTGTCCACATCTCCTTCATAATGCTGTATACTCTTACCAATTGCCCATAAGAGCTTGGAAGAGAGTTTACGGCAATATGCACCAAGAAGGTCTCATCTATGGGGACCTTGAGCGCTTTCAGCTTATTTGCAATGCCAGCCAATCCGATAATATACTCTCTTACAGACCCAACACCATCAAACTTAGCAGAAGTGAGAGCAGTGATCAATTTTCCAACTTGTGCCTTATCTTCTGGCTTATACTTCCGAACTATAGTTGCCAAAAACTCTTTTGCATTCTCCGAAGCAGGTATTTCCTCAAGCACAGATGCAGAAATTGTCTTCTCCATAACAAGGAGAGACATTCGATTCGATGTTTCCCAATTCTTCAACTTCAATTTCTGTTCAGATGTACTGGAAGCAGTGAGAGCTGCAGGCTTGTCTTCAATCAAAGCCAAATCCAAATCCATAAGGCCTAAAACTATCTCTATGTCTAGTTTCCACTTATCATAATTTGGTCCATTCAAAGTTTCTATTGAACTCAAATCTGGACCAGTATAAACTGTACAAAATAAAAAATAAAAATAAATAAAAAAAAAAAGGCTAACACCATGATCATGTGCCACAATAAATTACTCAAACTAAGGCTAACACTTTCGAGCAGAGAGACTTAACTCGACATGAATTATTATATATGCAATTCTATGCACTAATTTACAGTTTTCAAATTAGGGTTTATAAGTTCTTTATAACAATTGAAATAATCATGCTTAACAATTTCAAGACACAATAGTAATAATATCATACCACTGAAAACCCTAATTTATATATTATCGCCATCATGAAAATACATATTTAATTTTCTGAATCATACATATACATATACACACATAATGGGTCACGGCAATTCATAAGCGAAGTTCAGAAAATTAATACCAAAATTGATACGAAATCCTAAAGACATGTCATAGTTTATAGTTAATCAAGTATATATATTATCGTATGCTCTGATACCACATGTAACAACATAAATAACTAAAAAGACTAACCTGAAGCCATGAATTCTCCGGAATCGGACCTTGTAAGGCTACAATGGGAATAGCATAAACCACAACTAGCGAGGAGACCTTTGCTTTTATATATATGTCATGCCTATAGTTTCCTACCCATACAAGATAACTTAAATCTTGTACATCACGTTTAGATTCAACTAGAATAATAGGAGTCCCATTGCAATTAGATTCAACGCGTTCACTCTTATCCTTTCATACTAATGAACCATATAGTTTTGAATCCGCAAATAATGGTTTCTGCCCAATAACCCTTTTTAGTACTTTTGTAGAAATGGCATTGTGATTTTTCTTTTTAATGGATTGTTGTGCCCAACCCAAGTCTTGTACATAGGCACAGATTGTCAATGGTTACGATGGACCGCAGTACGCCACAACCTCACACTGCCACAGTTTAGACAAAGATTTTGTGACTATGGCAAATAGTGAAGTGTAGCCACTGTGGGAACAAGGAATTTTCGGCAATCACTTGGGTGACGCGACGTGGAAATTGGAATATACCCTAGGTCATTTTTATTATTGACCTATTAATTTGATTTAAAATGGGAAATATCTTCATAAGTCAAGGATTCAGATTGCATTAAATCTCCTTGATCTTTTTATTTATGAAAATAAATAATTCCCTTAAAAAAAGATTTATTCTCCCATAAATCATACCAAATATGGCACAAGATGATGAGGCTATATAAAGATAAGTTTATATCACAAAGAGCCCTAGAGAACACTCTCTCTCTCTCTCTCTCTCTCTCTCTCTCTGGTTCTCACGCCACTTCTCCTCTCTCCCTACGAGAAAACTCATTTCCTTCAAAAATATATGCATCTCTCTGAGACCGTATTCTAACTTAGACATCGGAGGGCTCTTGGCTAACACGTCACCAATGTTCTCCGATTGACCATTCTTATTTTGCAAGAAATCTTGGGAAAGCGAATAGGTGTGAGGATCTTCTCGAATCTACCCAAGAGGAAAATTGCATCAATAACCGCTATTGTTTCGTAAAAAACAATCAAAACCTTGATTATACTCAATAATAATTGATAATTATGAGTAAATCTCTTTTTTGTATATTCAATAATAATTGATAATTATGAGTAAATCTCTCTTTTTTGTATATTTAGTGCGAGCCCCATCACTATGATGAACTCGATGGATAACAAGAAAGCAAAGTAAATTTAAAAAAGCAATGGAACTCGATTTCGAGAAAGGAATTTAGTCATTGTTTCAACAATCTTTAGTTGGGATGAACGTCAATTGGAGACGTTCATCCCAGCAAGAATTGAAATCTCTCAGGAATCTCTGCGGAGATTGAAATATGTATAGAATATGTGAACTACTTTTGGTTGAAGTCTGTTGTGTTGAAGGAATTGGAGAGTCTTTGTTGATGCCTTAAACGTTATATTTGTAGGTGTCTTAACCTATCTAACTTGGACTTCAAGGTAACCCTATAATGTGATGACACCTGGATACAATAGCTCTGAGAGATCCATTGTTCGATCACACAAGATTTTGTGAAGTGTACCCGCTATTGTTTGGTCAAACACAATCAAGCCTTGATTAGACTCAATAATAATTTCTAATGATGAGTAAATCTCTTTTTAAAATATTTTGTGCGAGCACTATGATGAACTCAATGGATAACAAGAAAGAAAAGTAAATTGAAAAAAAAAAAAAAAGAAAGAAAGAAGAAGCAATTGAACTCGATTTCGAGAGAGGAATATAGGACTCATTGTCGCCACAATCTTTAGTTGGGATGAACGTCAACTGGAGATCATACCAGCAACAAGGCGTGACAGAGAAATCTTCGAGGGTAACTTCGGATTTGGATGACATTCGGAAGAATTGAAATGAATCTTTGAAATATGTTTACAGTATATGAAGTCATTTGGGTTGAAGTCTTGTTTGATGGCTTAAACGTTATATTTATAGGTGTCTTAACCTATCTAACTTGGACTTCAAGCTAACCCTAATCGTGCTTTAAAATGTGGATGAACGCGTCCGCCAAAAACGACTCAGAGAAGTGCAAAATTTGGTACAAACAAGTAGTTAGATATCGACATTGTTGTCTAGTGTGTGCAAAAGGAATTAATCTGTGGCCTTCTTTAGCCCTTTTTCTAGTAGTGGGTTTTGGATTCACATGAGGACAAAAATAGTGGAATCTACCTAATAGCAAGTACATTCTGTTTTAATTATCTTCTGAATAAAATAATAAAGAAAAAATAGTTAGTGTGAATTAATTCAAGGGTAATGTTAGGATTGCCACATTTTTATACGTATCACATCTCTGATAGAGATGGAGTCTACTGATACAATGGGAGCCCGTTTCTATTAGAAAGATGGTACATAATGTGGTATAAAATTGTGGTAAGCCTAGTATTTCTTTAATTCAAAACTAAAACTAAGGCAGGGATCCGCCTTGATACGTGTGAGAATGTTTTCTCTTTTCTGAAGTCTGGAATTTCTATTTTTTTTTGTTTCAGGCTGTGCTGGAAATGGAAGCACAGCGCTCGGTTTCTTGGGCTTAAAAACCATGTCCTTTACTGTCTCCTTCTCCCTGTCTCAGCTGCTCACCACATATATCAACACTAAAGCAAGCATCATATCTCATCTCAAATCTAAGAATTTCATAACTTTCCTCTTTCATGCTTTCTTGAGAATCAGTGTAATATATATATATATATATATTTGTTCGGAACTTGAGAGCTCAGAGCAGCTAGCTCAGCCTCTGAGAAACTTTCACAGATGCATGAAAAAAAGGAAACTCATAGACGCGTACTTCACGTGCAGTAGAATCTATGATCTTCTACTTCATAAAATCATTCATCAAAATGGTCTCTTTTTAGATCACATGCATGCGAATTGCAACAAGAGTGCTCTGAGTCTGAGATTGAAAGCCCTAAAAAACAACTCCATATATAAATTAAAAACAAACCCACACAATTAATTTCAAACAAAATTACATATATGAGAAAATATATAGAATGAAAGACGAACTTGAAAATAGTTATGATCACCATTTTAGCAGTATGTACTAGTACTAATTAAAGGACTAATGTGCGGTCTAATACGCGTCGCCTTTTCGATCTTTCACTAGCATTTGAGCGTTCTAGTAAAGACTTCAACGCATTCTGCAAGAAATGGACTGATTCAATGGTGTGATCTTTATCCGCAGCAACGACAAGCACGTTGCGAATTCTTCCTCCGAGGGTGGCCATTTCAGCTCTGAGTGTCTTCAGATGGAGGGATTTTAGAATTTCAATTAGGTCAGGTAGGAGGTCGGTCCGGTCCTCGCAGCACAAAGAGGCCTTGAAAATAATTCTTCCATCACTTGAATAATCATCCGAAGAGAGCACAGTGATTTCATCAGTCTCAGAAGGGAAGCTCTCAAGCTCAGTGAGCTCTGAAGTTTGTTGTTTCAGCTCTTTCACTCGTTGAACCACCTTTGCTAACAGAGAGGCTTTGTCTGTCTGATATTTTTGTTTTAAAAAAATAAATAAATTAGAATTAGAATAAAGATAATAATAAGAAACCCTAATTGTAAAAAGCTCAGCAACTTTCCCAAATACAGTATATGTACACTTAAGACCAGTCTGAGTACTACAATTCCATTGATCCCTTTTTCTTTTTCAGATAGTACTTAGAGTTTGAACATTCAAAAGCTTCAAAAGAACCTAAGCTTTGTATAGATCCAAGATCTTTGAATTTCACTTGTAAAAGCAGTTCACTAGAAGAAACCTTTTTTCTGAATTTAATTAATTCAGAATGAATTAGTGAAAACACTTGATCCTTACACTATTACCAAAAAAATAATTTAAGTACTGATTCTAATTAGTAAAACTTGTAATTTAGCACAAGTCAATGAACATAAAATCTTTGATTCCTTGGTCAAAAGTGAGATAAAGTCTAGGATTCCAATTCCAGCAGTACTTGCCAACTTTTTCTTTTCTCACCAACCAAACATCAGTCAACAAAGAGAAAAATGAATGTGGATGAAGTGAGAAACGATCTAAGACAAAGCAAAACAAATTTTTAAGAGCAAAGTTCAAACTTTCAAACACAAACCCAAAAACAAACTTCAAAATTAACCTTGCAAAAAACAAATATATATGATTAATGAACTGAGGGTACCTTGGAATTGCAAGGAAGAAGGCCTCGAAGTTTATCGAGATGGGAGTTGATTCTCTCTCTCCTTCTCTTCTCAGCCTCCTTGTGATTCTTGAGAGCAGCAAGGGCTCTATCTTGAGGTGAGGTTTCATGTTCAGTGCTAACTCCAGAGACTTCCAGAGGGTAATAATTGTAAGAAGAAGAGCTGCAAAAGCTTTGCATAGCTGAAAACTGATCACAGCTAGCTCCTCCTGGAAACCCAACATATGAACCATTATTGTTGTTCACGTTAATTAACCCGTTTTGGGCCAAAAAACGATAGAGCTCTTGGTTTTGATGATCAGCTGGCTGCATATCTTGTTCTTGTCTGAGTCAAGTGTTTTTTTTTTCTCACTGAATACTGTTCTTGTTTTCTGATTTGCTTTTTGACCGACCAACTGAGAGAGATGAGTGAGATACATATATATATATATATATATATATATATTGTGTGTGTGTGTGTGTGTGTACTGAAATGAAATGAAATGAAAGTGTTGGAGACTTTCGGTGGTTTAGTCTTTTGTCTTTAGGGTTTTATATATATCCGTGAATTTTGGGGTCCAAATGGGTTTTATATTTTTATTTATTTTTATTGGGGAAAAGGGAGGGATGACAAAAAGTGGAATTCTTATATGATGATGTGAGTATGACGATAAAATGCTCTGCAATTTTCAGTTCCATTTGTTTTTTTGTACGGTATTTTCTAGGGCCACTAAAACTCTTCATAGCATGTCTCCAAAAAAAGGTATAAGATAATGGGATGACATTTCCTATAAGTAAGATCTCTTGAGATTTTTAGTGTTTTCCAAAAAACTATTTGAGTTAAAATTACATGAATACCCTTTGAGGTTTCAAATTGTTTTAACAAAACTCATTTTCATTGATTGTTCATTAAAAAACAAAGAAATTACATGAACACCCTCTTAAGGTTTTCGGCTTTTTCACAAAACCTTTTGAGGTTTTAGAAATTACACGTACACTCATGAGGTTTTAAATTATTTTTGCAAAACCCATTTTCATAGATTTTTCGTCCAAAGCTTGATGTGTTTATATAATAAAAACTTAAGCAAATAACAAACCTCAATGAATGTATGTGTAATTTAATCTCAATGGCTAACTTTATCATTTGGAAGCATCAATTTTTGAATGAAAAATCAATGGAAATGGGTTTTATGAGTTCGGAAGTCCGAACGTTGTTACCGTGGGAACGCCATTGAATTGCTACTACCCCTCCATACTTTTCTCATTGTTTACAATAGCGTTTGCACAATAATAACATACATACATCTGCATAAAAAAAGAACTGAATATTAAATATCACATGCATTTAGGCTTTTGTCAACTACCACCTAAACAAAAAAAAAATTATAATTAGCCACCTTGGCTTTGCTCCATGTAGCAATAATGTGGCAAATGCCATCAAAAATTGTGTTAACTAATGATATAGAATATAACGTGGGTCATGCATTTTTTGTGGACGTGGAAGCCATGTAAGCAATGTGTGGACTAAATGTTATTTTTTTGTTTAAAATTTTTTTAATAGTAACAAAGGGCTTGTAACTTAAATATTTGAGAGCATGTACCGCAAACACTCACATACATAACTTGAACAATAATCACATTTGCGGCCTTGGACTTTATGGTTTTACTTTATTTTAGCATCTCTAGCATAAGCATGTTTCGAGTATCCTGCCATATTTTTCTGGATGGGATTATTAAAGTACTCCTAGGATTGAGAATGGATGTTTCCAGATTATAGTTACTCTTTCTTTAACATTTTGTTTTTAATCAATGAGAAATTTCATGAACACCTCCTGAGATTTTTGGCTTTTTCATAAAACTCCTTGAGGTTTTAAATTGTTCTCACAAAACCCATTTTCATTAATTTTTCGTCCAAATCTTGATGATTTCATACAATAAAAATTATGCAAATAACAAATAATAAATGTATGTGCAGTCTAATCTCAAAGGCTAACTTTATCATGTGAAGAAATATTTTATATAAAAATCATCAATTTTTGAACGAAAAGTAGTTTTGTGAAAACAACCTAAAACCTCAATGGGTGTTTCTGTAATTTCTGACATCTTAGGGGTATTTAAAAATAATAATAAAAACCTTAGCGAGTGTTAACGTAAGTAACTTTTTTATTTATTTTATTTAAGATGAAGTTTCTCAGTTTCAATGTGTTACATGACCCGCCTACTATTTCCCAATGTGAATATTTTCGTTTCAAATTAAACATGGTACGAAAGAAAAGAGGGCCGGGGGAGCAAAAGTCAAGCCATTTTTGTTGTTGGTTTACTCTTTTCCAAACAAAAGTTGCACATTTTCCAGTTTGGAATTCAAATCAGAATCTATTTGTCGAGTGTAAATGCCTGGTCGTTTAATTCTTGTTGATAGTTTGACATGTTTTTGTAAGCATTATATTTACTTTTGTAATGGACCACAAAAACAAAAACAAAAAACAAGCAGCATTTGTCTTGGGTAAGGTCACTTGACGACAGCCCGCTAGTACATTTTGGAATATATTATAGCTTTCATTGAGGATTCTTCAAATTAACTTATTTGTGGGACATTTTTGTAGGGCTTATTCCGCATTGTATTTCATTAATCCAAACCGTCTATGTTTTAGATAATTATTCAAAGATCATCTCTACAAAAAAAAAAAAATAATGGAATCCGATATTATTTGAACACTCAATTGTATTATTGAAATTTTAGTACTTTCTTGAAGCACCGTGTTCATTGATTTTGTATGATATAATTGGATGTCGAAATGGTTTCTGATTTATTTAATTTTTTGTAAGAATGATCTATGAATGTAGACTTAAAAAATATATGGTTTAGATCGTTGGAAAAAAAAAATTTGTAGAGTACTCTAAAGGGCGTCCTTCAAATAAATTATTTGAGGGATCCCTTAATAGAAGAGGACTATATATATATCATGTCTGACACTTTACAAATCAATCATGTAGACATGTTGACGGTGTCACTAAGAAATAAGTAAGCATAGAAAATGAATATGGAAACAATTTAGTCAGGGAAAAAAAACAATTAATTTCTTTCATGTCAAAACATAGCAATATATGTTATTGCTGGTCTAATAGTGGAAGGATGTTACTTGAGTTTGAGAAAGTGTTGATAATGTGGAAAATATTTGGCATGAGAAACTTGTGGCATGGGAGCTAAGGACCCACAAGTTTAGATCGAATCTTAGACCAAACATCAATCTTTGTCTTAAGCAAAGGGGGAGCTTTTATAATGAGAGGCTATGTTGAGGGGTTACAATGAGGGAGTTCAATTATACAGTTCAATAATAACTATGCACTAAATCGAACGACTATTAAGAACCCTCTCATTATAATCCCTCACGATGACCCCTCATTCTAGCCTCCATATAAGCGAAGATGCTTGCCGTTTGGATCTGTTTTATATGGATGGGCCATTAAGTATTGTTCGCGGGCTCTTAATTTCAGTAGTCCTCTCTTCTTAATTTTGGGTGGTCTCTTTTTGTTTAGGACTTTTTTATTTGGGCTATATAATAAGTTGTAGGGTGTCTGATACATTTTGGGCCTCAAGTAAGAAAAGCTACTTAAAATTAGTTTGAGCCCGCACTGGATGCATCAAGTACCTACACACCCCACCATTCTGCTTTTGTTTGTTTGGTTTCACTTTTCCTTTTTAATTTCTTTTTATACAACGATATTGGGAAAGAAGATTACAGACACACAATGTCAAGGTGTCATGATGATTAAAATCTGAAATCACACGTCTGCAAGTTAGAGCTCTTTCCACTCGGCTAGACACGTTGGCTTTTGTCTTTTGATTTTATTAAGTAAAAAACAGGCTTTTTTGTCGCCACTAACACCAAACTCTCACATAACCCATGTATTCACAAACATTCTCTTCTTATAAAACTAGTACTCTTCCATGTGACTTTACAACTAATAACATATGCATTTATATTTATATAATATATGGGGCATAAAACAAAGAAAAGTTTGAATGGGGCAATGTGACCCAAGTGGCACACGTGCTGCACATTCCTTGAAAGATGATTAAAAATACAAGGTGGCTGCTGGGTTTCATCATTATATTCTGTAGAATCATCTCATGCTCTGCATACAACTTTCCTGGTTCAATTAGGTTTTCCATGAAAAAGGAAGAGAAAAGGTGGAAGCACTACTTAAGAAAAAAAAAGTTTAAGCAAACCAGACAGTCACTTTGATTGAGATTGCTGTCACTCGCACATTTGAATACTTAATACCATTTTCTTTAATTATCACCATCATTGACTACTCTCTCTCTCTCTCTCTCTCTCTCTCTCAGGGAAGGACGCAAACTACATATTTTATAGCAGCCCCATAAATCTAGCTTGCTTTAACTGAAGATGCGGCTTTTGATGAAGTGAAATGATGAAGGATGATTATGATGGCTGTGTGTGTCATGAGACGAGAAGATGTACATTTTGACAAGTAGTCTATATCCTCAAGATTTGCTCTCCAGCTCTCTTCTCTCTTTATGGGATTAGATGGTGCGGTGGCATGGAGGAGGGAAGAGAACTCATTAACTTCATTCCTATTGCAAAAGAATTTTGTTAGGCTTCAATCAGACTGGAAAGTGAAAATAGAAGAACCTCGAAACTTTTAGGTTAAGACTTGAAACTTTAGTTCATTTGGAATAGAATATTACTCTCGCAGTAGGGCTCCAAAAATTTCTTGTCCTCTTAGGTCTCGTTTGGTTCACGGAACGGATTTAAGAGGAAATCATTTCCCATGTTATTTCTTAGGGGATGAGAATGAAAAATTCATTTCCCACGTTTGGTAATGCCGGGAAAGTAACCGAGAGATTTCATTTTATTTCATTTCCCATATTTATTTTGAGTATGAATGGAAAACAAAGTTTGTATAATTTTTCAATTATACCCATATTAAATCAAATAAAAAAGAAGTGCATTTAATGATATATTGTAATTCTAAACTGTTAATGGGGACAAAATGGTCATGAAAAATGTGCATTGAATGTTGGCTCATTTTCCCAAACTTTTCCATAAGGAGGGAAAACATAACCCAAGTTGGGAGGAGGGCTTCATTTTCTCTTCTACTTTCTCATGTGTCATGCAACTATTTCCCATGCATTGACTTACCAAACATAGGAAAGCAATTGATTTCTCATACTCAAACCTCCTTTCTCATGAACCAAACGGGTTAGAACCCAAAATATAGCAAATCTGGAATATTACTTGTGTTTCAGCTCCTATATAGTTGTGGTCCTCACCCTCACTCGTGGCTATGAATATTTTTGCTTACCAAGCTTTATAACGCACCATTTCCGATCCCTTTCAGAAAAGATTAGACTTGAAGTTAAGCTCTTTTTGACGTTTTGGCCACGAAATATAAGATCTTGTGGTTATCTTAAAAGCTTTAGAATCCTTTTAAAAGGTTAATGTTGTACTTTTGAAAGACAATATACAAGGGAAGTTCTATAACCATGTACTTGAGTAGGAAGGAGTTGCGGTTTTTTTTTTTTCATTTCTGTAAATTACAAGTAATTGTAATGTAAGAACTTATGTTCTTTTTTGGGAGTTTGACAAATCCATGAAGTAATTTAGTAAAAAAATACAATCTTGGTTTAACTAGTCTTTCAAGTGAATTTGGATTTCACTCCCTTTGGTTTGGTTTAAGGTTCAATCCAAGCGTGACAACTTCAAGTGCAACAAACCCTAGAAAAAATCCTGGACAGCAAGCAACCACTCATCCCGACCTACTAGCATGCTGAAGAGCTTTTTACTGGTTGATAGACAACACAACGAGCAAAAAGAGGTTCAAATCACACACAACAAAAAGGAAGAAAATATTTTCCATTCTTCTCAGCAGAAACTTTATTGGGCAACTTGCTGCAAAAGTTAAAGTTTAAGCTCCTCGTTCATTTGGAAAGCAATTTTCTCTCTCAGCGGTCCCTAGTGTTCCCCAATTCAAAGACCAGCAGCGTAGAGCTTTACAAGCTCTGCCAAACACATCCTTAAAGCAAGACTTTGAGCAATACCAACCGACATTGGCTATGGAGATAGGCTCCCCTCAGCATGTCAGCTAGGCTGCTGCTATACATTTGCTTTATCTTTTCTAGCAGCTTGCCTGCAAAGCTTTTGCCATGCCTCTCATTTTCAAGTTCCAAGCACATATGACCAAAATTAAATTTAAATGCTTGTGAAAAAAGCAGATATGTATTATATTGGGCTATATTTATTCAAGTCACAGCTCACAGCTGGTACCATTAAGCACTGCCTAAAAGGCAGAAAGACCACAAAACCCAATAAACAACTAGCACGCATTTGATATGTTCGGGCTGTAGAAGGCATCCACTGTTTGGCTACAGACTTTTTCTTGTAGAAAAAGCAGTTTTGGTTTGGCTTTAAATTTCTAGCATAGAGATTCCAATTGGGATTAAATCCTTTTTGACCTTAGGAAAAAATAAATGGTTAGAAAGTAGAGGGCATCTCCAACTACAAACAAGCTTCACTTCATCAAAAGAACGAAAAACAAAGGCACAAAGGGTTCATAGAAAAGGGCAAAATGAGAATAAAAAAGTAGCAGAGCTTCCTAAAAGCTCATTTCTCCATCTCTGATTCTTCTCTCTCTTCTCTCTCTCTCTCTCTCTCTATCTACCTTGTGCGAAGAGAACTTGTCATTATATTTCCTCCCACATCTCTATCTTCTTGTCTACGTTCTTCTGAAAATCTATGCTGTTCTTCTGTTAGAGAGCCAAAAAGCAAAATCCCAATGCCAAAATGGTGAGAACTACATTATGACTACTGTTTGCTCAACAAGTTAAGAGATTCTGTTTCACAGTCCAAGCAGGATGTAGTAAACCAATGTGATAGGCAGAGCAATTAGCATTCCAAAAATTACCCTGCACAACACAAAAACAAACTTGCTTATATCAGATTACTACAAGTTTAAGACTAAGAAGTGGAATTAAAATCAAGATGAAGTTCATGTTTCGAACCCGGTGCTTAGTATGTCAGGATGAACATTGTATTCCTTGGCAAAGACAAAGGGAACAATCCCTTGTGGAAGAGCTGCCTGAAATCACAGAACAAAAGGTTATTTGTTATCCATTGAAGCCTTTGAAGAATTTTCCACAGGCAAACTTTCATTACCTGTACAATGGCAATGTGCAACAGAACACCTCGCAGTCCTACAGCAATTGAGGCTGCCGCCATGACAGCCGGACCAGAGAGGAATCGAACTGCCATGGCAAAGGATGCAACTGAATTTCCACAGGCAATCATCTTTGGTTGTAATGCCATGAACAAGCCTGCAATCCCATTAAAGATAATGCTCATCAATAATACATATTTTAGCCATCTAAGAACATGTTGTCCAACTAGAGTTGTATAATATTTAGCACAAAAGCATTAACTTTGGAAGTTTAACATACCAAGACTAAACATGGCCATTCCAAGACCTGCATCCGACAGAATGGCGATTGAACGGGCCACGATTGCGGGCATAACAACGTGCCACCTGAAAAATCACAACACAGATTATAAACTTCCAATTATGATTGTAAAACCCTCAGAAAGTATTTCACAATGTAGTTACGCTTACTTATATGAGACCAAAGACCAGGTGAGGCCAATAAGGCTGGAGTAAGTGTTTGGGTTCCGAATGAGTTTTCGCCAAACCATGATAAGAATCAGTCTGGTCATAACACTAGCAGGAGGCATGGCTGTGGCCTTTGGTTCACCATGAGCTGTCTTGGGATGGAGTTCAGTGGTGGAGCTTGAACCCAACTTGGAAAGCACAGGACCTTCCCGGTCAACCCCATTTGAATTTGGTCTGTTGTCAAAGCTGAACTCATCTCGGCCAAACTCATCGTAATCTAAATTTGAAAGCAAAAACCAATTGTTGCAGATCAAAACATGAGAAAAAAGGACATGACAAAAAGCAATGCCACTAGTCACCAGTAATGACAAAATAAGACCCAGAAACAAAAAACAGGGGATTTTGTTTTGGAAAAGCAACAAGAGAAAAATGGGGCATAACAAACAAAATCCAACAAACCCCACTTCTTCACCCACAAGCAGACCCACAAGCAGATAAAAATCAAATCCCACATTCATCCAGACAAATACAGTTTGCATAAACGTACAGAAAGATCCAAAACCTTAGCAAATAGTTTACACATCACAAACACAACAATCTAATAATAGAGCCAAAACAAGCATGCCCATGTGACAAATATTCTCAAAGATTAGTGTTGGCAAATTAGCATACCCTTTTGGTGAGCAACCCCACCAATGTCGTTGCCATACTCTCCACCTCTGAAAACATGAATGCCTCCTTCAGACACAGGTGAGGCGCTTGAGCTCCAAACAAACATGTGGAGATCTTTACCGCCATCAGCCCCATTGGGTTTCTTCTTCGCATTGGGCCCTGTCACCGGAGAGAAAATTCCGGCTGTAGGAGGTGCGGGATACCCTGAATTCCCCGGCGGATAAACCCCATTTGCTCCTCTCATCCCAACTCCTCCTGCCTCTTCATCAAACCCAACATTTCCATAATTTGACTGCCTTGGACTCGCATTGCTCATGTTCTTGCCGTTCACCATGGAGTAGAAATCGGTGTGGTTAAAGCTTGAACCTCTGGGAGTTGGGTTTCTTGAAGACTGAAGGCTGTAAATCTCAGCATTTGTTAGATTAGAAGGCCTTGGAGTTAAGGAAACGCCAGAGTTGGGTCCGTGGGATCTTCTGGAGTAGATTTCAGAGCGAGAGCTTGTAGATTTTCTGACAGTGACATGGAGCTTGCCATCTTCACCAACCTCAGCTTCAGTTTGCAACGGCTCTTTCCCATCTAAGGAAATGATATCAGAATCAACCCTGAAGGAAATGATGGAGCCAGCAGTGTCTGGGAACTGTTCCCCAATCAAGAGCCTAGCTCCTCTGTACTCAAACAAGAAGAGCATCAGCGTGTACCAAATGATGCATTGGAGGACCACAATTTGGACCATCAAGCTGCCTGAGGCATCTCCATACATGCCCTTTAACAAGGGTATGCCCATGACCAGCGTGTTGGGGAGAGTGGAGAGAGAAAAGAGAGTTATGGACCATTCTAGAGAGCCTCTTGAGCTGGTTCTTGACCATACTGCTAGGGCCACCAAGACTATGACTTTCTGAAGAGTGTCAGCTGCTATGAACCTGTAGTTCATGGCATATGGATTGTTGGTGGAGATGAAGTGGAAAGAGAGCAGAGGAACTGCAAACAGAGCCACAAAGCGGTTTATGCCCGAACACTGATCAGGGCTGAAGATCTTCCACCATTTCACTGAGCCGTAGGCTAAGATCATGGCCACATAGAGTGGCACAACAGCTGTGAGAACGTGGTAGAGGTCTGTGAAACTGATCATGTTTTCTTGTTCTTTGTTTGTGTTTGTGTGTGTTCTTTTTTTTGGCTTAATAAAGGTCGCGCCTTTCTCTGTTTTTGATGGGTTGTGTTGGGATTTGAGGAAAACCCAGATGTGAAAATGGGATTAATGGCAGAACCCAAGGTAAGATAAAGCAGACGAAAACCAGTTTTCGTGTGACTTTGGACGCAAAATATCAACCCATTTTCAGGTGAAGAGTCAATGACAAAGATGGAAAATGCGAGATATTAAGTAAAGTGAAAACGAGAGCAACTGCCGGAAAATGACCAGAGTTTTTTATTCTCTCTCTACCTAGAGAGAGAGAGAGAGAGAGAGAGAGCGTGAGAGGGAGAGGGAGAGGGAGAGATGGTGGCAAGTGGGGATGGGAGAGAAGAAGTAAAGTGTTTATATTTATGGCATTTTAATGGCAGACAAAGAAATAAAAGCAGAGGGCTTTTGAGAAACTTTTTTAAGTCTTTTCGTAGAGGAGTTGGCAACAGGCATCTCTACATATCTCAGACAAAGGGAAAGTAATTCAGTAATTGAGAGGGAAAAGACCAAACAGCATCGGAGAGAAAAGGGATGAAGAGGAAGGTAAAGGCTAAAGGAAAGGGAAAGACTTCAAAAGATTCTCTTCACTGTTTTTTGTTTTTGTTTTTTTTTTCTTTTCATTTCTACATAATTTTATAAGAATGTGTAGAGTGGGGAGATGCCTATTTAGGATGTAAAAAAATCAGATTTCTATGCAGTTTATGCAAATGTAGTCTCTGCAACAATGGAGGAAATGTATTTAAGATTTTCATGTATTAATTTATTTGTGTTAATTTTTTAAAATTCTGATAACAAAGAATTTCATTAGAAATTTTCAACTTTCATGCACATTTGGATTTTCATGTATATAAAATTCGAGATTCTAACATTATAAAATTTCATTTTCAATAGTTGGACAGATTCTCTCATCTCCATCTATTGAGTCCTAAAAAATCCAAGGTTGTGTCCAAACATATTTCTAGTTCAACGCAACGCTTAATCGGGGAAGAAGCCCGTCTAAGGTATGCATGAATTTGTCGGATGAGTTTGCATATAACATCTCACATCGACCAATGGAGAGGGAGTGATGTGTCTTATATGTACATACCCGCCTCCATCTAGCACGAGACCTTTTGGGAGCTCACTGCTTCAGAGTCATAAGAACTTGAAGTTAAGCGAGTTGGTGTTAGAGCAATCCCAGGATGGGTGACCCACTGGGAAGTTGCTCGTGAGTTCCCAAAATCAAAATTGTGAGGGCAGAGAGGAGGGCCCAAAGCGGACAATATCGTTACTGGCAGAGCCGATCTCGGATGTGACAATTTGGTATCAAAGCCACTATGTCGTGTGATGCGAGTGTGTCGACGAGGACGTCGGGCCTTTAAAGAGGGTGGATTGTAACATCCCACATCGACTAATGGAAAGGGGGTGATGTGCCTTATATGTACATGCCCGTCTCCATCTAGTACGAGGCCTTTGGGAGCTCACTGGCGAGTCATAGGAACTCGAAGTTAAGCGAGTTGGGGCTAGAGCAATCCCAAGATAGGTGACCCACTGGGAAGTTGCTATTGAGTTTCCAGAAACAAAACCGTGAGAGCAGAGAGGGGGCCCTAAAGCGGACAATATCGTGCTACAGCGGAGCCGATCTCGGGATGTGACATTGCACGAGTTGTGGGTGACATGCCACGCCAAGCAAACACGCAACATGCCAAGCGAAAATAGTTAGTTTGACATCGAGCTGCACTGCAAGCTTAAATGGATCCAAGTCACGTGAACACCTAGGGCTTGCTGAGTAGGTTGTGGTATGAATAGTTACAAGTATTCACGAGGCTTATTGAAGGTTCAAGGGATGGAAGTTTTGGGCTACTTCGGAGCACCAAAACTCAAGTCTATTTCTTGAGTCCAAACATATGGGTAAGCAAGGGAGAGAGAAAAAATGGCACAATGCCTTAGGAAGATATCCAATAGGTTGCAATACTTAGGAAAATCTCGCACCAACTAAGATGCCCAGTGCCTTGACAAAGAACGAAGCAAATAAGTTGCTTCCAGCAGCTTGACGAAACCATGAAGGATTAGCTGGCTGCCGGAAATAAAAATGCCAACGACCCAATACTTTAGAAAAGCCCAGCCCAGTACCATATAAAATATCTAGCATCATATCTAACTTGTCAAAAACCTCATAACCAAGTCAAATAGCAGGCCACTATAAAAACCAACGGAGATTAATATGCGCAAAAGGAATACCCATTAGACTAATGCATTTACCCATGTTTCTTTCTTCTGCAAGCTCTAATAGGAAAACCAAAATAAAAAAGGGTGGCGCCTCAGTCACATGGAGAGGTCCAATTGTGTAAAGATATTGGAACCCTAAAAAGCTTGGTGCATATACGCTTAGGCTGAGAAAATTTCACCAAATAAGAGTGTATGGGAGAAAGTGAAAGAAAAGGGAGAGAAAGGCTTGATAAAATTACAGGTTCCAGGGCCTATAAAAGGAGACTCATTCTACCCAGCAAACACACCACTATCTAGAGCACGACCAAGCTTTTGTCGTCAGTTGAAAATTTACTCAAGGCACCCCATTCTCTGCTTCTATCTCTCCCTTTCTTCCTTAGTCAAAATCTTACCAAATCTCTCTCCCCCCTTACTTTAAGCTTTCGTTTTTCTCTCTACTGCTAAACTCGTGAAGTCTTAGCTCCCATGCCACAAGCTTATCAAGTAAGCCATATTACTAATCTGTCTCATTTATTTAGTTATTTGATAAGTTCATAATTTCATACATTCGCATGCCTTCTTTACTTAGTGACTTTGCTTAGTTTCTTTTTATTTTGAGTCACTTACCTCTTTTTGTTTGTTTTGTAGGTTAAGACAGCAAGAGATCACATTTGATGTAATCCATGCTTGTTAAGGGCTGATTGGGATAAGAGGAATATGAGGTTAAAAACAAACCCAATTTAGGCCACACTCCTTGTCAGTTCAGTTTCGTAGGTCATCTTGTAGGCCTCATTTCAGCAACTTACACAGGTCGGATGAGGAGATATCCTTGATATAAGTTGTTTCAATGGGTGTCTATTATAACATATCCAAATTTCAGCCTAATTGGATAAATATGGAGCCCTCAGCATGTCAAAGACTAAACCAAGTTCACATAAATGTCATGTTGGCTGCCATCACATTTAATGCGGCTACATCCCTAAAGCCATGTACTACACATGGGAAGCCACACATGGGAGTCAAGTCAGCTCAAAAACTCAGAAAGATGAACAAAACTCAAGTTTTCCATAAAGAAACCATATCAAAGCATGTATTTGGCAGTTGGAGCAGTTGGCAAGTATGTCAACTGGAGCATTGGTAAGTATGGGCAGCTGGAGCAGTTGGGAGCAGGAAAGAGAAGTGTGCTTCACCAGCCAAATGGGAGGACGAAATTGCACTCTATAAATAGAGAGCTGCATACTCATTCAATGGGGAGGTAGACACACACATTCACTTCATCCATTACTCTCATACACACATTCAGATTCACCACAAAGAGAGAAGAAAGCTTGGAGCTGTCCTGGGAACTAGATTGCTGCTAGCTAGTTCTTCTCTTCTCTTTATCATATCTATGTATTTCTTATTTTCTGTATTCATAGTTATGTTTAACTAATCCATTTAGTCAGGGCTTAGGATGAAGCCCTACTCATGAATATTCAATGTTATGGATGATTTTATAGTTAATTGATTTCCTTGCTCTCATTATCAAGTTGTCAATCTCCAATTTATTATGTGCTTGATGTATGTTTTCTTGGAGTAGCTAACTAGGATTTTATGCATCTAGCATAGGTTGGGAAGGGGTTTAGGTTCACCAATTCTACTCTCCTTTCACAAGCAACACATAAATGGCCTAAGAATCATTCAAGGGGTTAATAACCATAGGTTGACTAGGACAGATACCATGTTCTAGGACTTGTGTGATTATCATATTCTCATAGAGCTTAATGACTCTTGTATGCTTTATTCTAAGTAGATACCATGCTTAGGTTGCATATTAGAGATCACGTATTGTGTAGATACCATACACAATTACATGCTTTAGGAGAATATACATCCTGCACCTAGATACCATAGGCTTGCATGCGATAATCTATTGTTGATGAAGCTTGAGTCAATTTCTATGCATTCATAACTTGGATAGGAAAACTAGTGGTGGATTCCAAAGCTCTAACACCTCTCAATCATTGTTTCACAACTTGTTGATTGCTGCCAGTGTTTATTTTCGAGCACTTTCATTTCACTTTCTTCTTTTCATTTCAACAACAAAACCCCCCATTTCAAGTGTATGTGTGGTGCTAGGATACTATCCTAGACCTTAAGTAATTAGCAAGAGGCATTGTTGAATTCGACCTTGCCTTTAGCTAGTTAGTCAGTTTCTTTATTCTATATTTTTCTAGCATTCTAAATAATTTAACTTGGAACCAAGTTACCATTCTCCATGGGATCAACCTCGTATTTATATAAGCTATACTATAAACGGTTCGTGCACTTGAGAGAATTAAAGTTGTTGTTTTTAATAACTCATTTTAGTTGTTAAGGATAGAACCAACATTATTGGTGAAAGGAACCCAATGTGTTTTCTAAGGTTTCACAAACTTTTCAAAACTCTTTTGGAGCCTGGTTCTCGAACTCAAGCACAGGGGCAATTTTGTTTGTCTTTTCCTTATGGCAGCCTAAGCCCATTCGTCAGGCTGCTGGAACAAAAAGACCCCTATACCATCTCAACCCTCAAATTTTTATTCTCGATATCATCCATTTATCTCTAAATGTCAAAGCCTTCTGAATTATTCATCTCTTGTATGAATATCTTTCTCCTCCACCATAATACAATGAGCCAACAAACTTGTTTGACTTTTGAATGTGAAACAGCGGTTGGCATGACCGTCACAAGGAGTGGCGGACTCACATAGGGATAAATGGGGTCGCTTGACCCTTTGAATGTCGAAAAACCTCCATGGCAGCTTTTATAACGACCCCATGGAAGGTTGGGTGGCGGCCTCTGATTGCCCACCAACTGTTCGACGAAATGCCAAAGAACCTTTGAGATTAAATTGGACACTGGAACTTGGAAACTATAATACCACCCCAAACGCAACCTAAAGCAGTAGTAGATGAAATGGATTAATGGGTTGTCGTCTTAAATCCTAAAGATGAAAGCTTTCTATAGGTTACCATTGACCCGCAAGTAGGGTGGGCATCAATTCGGCTAGACTGACCAAGAAAAAGTCAAACATTTTAAAAACCGAACCAGACTATTTATGGTTTGGTTTTGTGTTTTGAGTTTTTGTAAACCGGCCTAAATCAAATTGGATCGTTATGTGTATATTTATTTATTTATATTTTATTTTACATTTGTAATACTCTAATGAGGTAATAACTATATAATGATATTTGAATTGAGTTATATTAGTTATTGAAATTTGTTGTTTTTTTTTTTTGGTAGAAATATCACGTGAACTTATACCTTAGTTTCAATTTGTCACTTTAAAGAAAAATTTAAGAAAAATGTCATTTTAATTTTTCAAAATCCATGATTTGTCATCTCACTTTAATACCAACCAATTTACCATCTATTTTTAAGGGTATTTTAGTCTTTCCATTTTCAAGGAAAAAAAGAGAGAAAAAAGAGATCTCTCTCTCCCTTTCTCCCCCACCCACACCCACACCCAAAATACATCGCACATGACCCCTCCTCCTCCCTCTTCTCTCTCTCTGAGCATGTACAAATATTTTTATGGTGTTCATTGAGCATGTCTAAAATTTTCAGATACCTGATTTAAAACCACTTAAGCTTCCTACCCAAAATCCAACCACCTTTATTGTCTTCATAGTTTCATTAACTTACGCCACTCTATTTGTGTTGAAGGATCTAAAGTTTGCTTGGTCACCCACTGTGTTTTTTATTTATTTATAATGATTTTCCATTTTAAAAATACTCTTGAAAATGGAAAGACTAAAATATCCTTAAAAATTGATGGAAAATTGGATGGTGTTAAAGTCATATGACAAATCATGGATTCTGAAAAATTAAGGTGACATTTCTCTTAAATTTTTTTAAGGTGACAAATTCAAACTGATGTATAAGTTTAGGTAATATTTCTACGAAAATCTTGGCTAACAATGTTGAAAAAATACAAAAGGAAAGAGAACTGGACTTAGGCCCAAACCGACCAAACCAAATAGTCTTAAATTGGTTTTGTTTGGTTCAACTTCTTTCATGATTTTTGACAAAATCAAACCGAATCAAGCCATTATATTATAATTAATTTGACCGGTCCAATCTAGACCGTGCCCACCCCTACCACTATGCCTTGTGACCCTTATTGGTTGTCCACACATTTTAGTAAACCCTCAAATGGATCAAAGGGTGGCAATTTAAACAAGTGGTGCAACAAATATTGCCAAACCTTTCTTACCTCCACAAATTTATCTTTATCTTTTCTTGTTTTTAAAATCCTTTTCAACTTAATTAATTTTTGAAAAAAAAAACTATAACTAATTTTGATTTTTTCTTTTTAAAAGAAGCATATTTGGGACATTTTTTTCTTTGAGAGAAGCAAATATAGAGCCAATATGCACAACGTAATCTCATATTGAAATTACATTACTTATATTATTTATAAGATTTTCTAATAGTCCTCATATTTGATTCACATTATTTCTATTTTTTTTTTCATATCTCTCGTATTGAATTTGTAATAAGATTTTCTAATAGTTATACATAAACAACATAAACAAGTCTTTTTTCACTATGAATTGTAAATGATAGTGGCATTGTTTAAGTTTTTAAGGTTTTTGTTGTTTAAAAAAAAAAAAAAGTTTACTTTTACACGTTGATCCCTTGGGATAAAAATCAAGGATCCTCCACTAGTCACAAGGAAGGCAAGACATGGCGAAGAGATAATGTCATACAATCCATGCAAGGTACAAAAGACAATACCTCCAGTGACCGACTCCCAACGAACCTCGTGGGTTTCCTGGTATGCTTGGCAGCATGGACTGCATGCTCAACCTCGCACCATAGAGCTTACGTGGGGCACCATGATCGTCAATTATTATTCTTGAGCCCGTAGGGTCTTTTAGAGGTGGGCATTTCAACTAGAAAACCAAGCCGAATTGAGCAAAAAGAAAAAAAAAAAAAAAAAAAAAAAATTGAGTTTACCAATATTGGATCGGACGAGTTTAGTCCAATTCTAGTTCTTATAGTGAAAAAATGGGATCGGGCTGAACTGAACTGGCTGTGTATTTTGTAATAAAATATTTAAGCACAATGATAAATTTCTATGCCCATAACTAATCCTTTCCCCAAGCCTCCAAATTATTTCTCTTTTCTAGGCCCAATCACATCTCTTTGCATGAAACTGGACCATTTATGAATTTTCAAGCCCAAAAAATATAGTTCTAGTTGAGTTTTGTAAAAAAATTCAATTATTTAAAATAAAAATAAATAAAAACAGATTCCTCTCCAAAACCAGAAAAATCGAAAATCGAACCTGCTTATTTGCACACCGGACTGGATAATTTGTTAGTCAAAACCAAACCTAGTAAATAGTATCGATTTCGGTTTGGGTGAGAACCGGATCGTGCCAACCCATAGCGTCTTTGATACATGGATTTGGCATTCGTATTTTAGAATGTCACATAACGACTTTTAATGTACTTTAATCTTCACTCTTATCTGCTCAGGTACTTGAGGGACGTGCACCAAAAGTTTAATTTGTTTACAATGGTACTAAATACACCAAGGGATATTATCTTGCTAATGAGTTATACTCAAAATGGGCAAACATCTTCTCAACTTGAGGGTAAAAAGAAATAACTATTTGCACAAAAATAGGAGGCGAACTACAAGAATGTGGAGCGAGAATTTGGTATTCTACAAACTCGATTATGGGATCATGAAGATCTAGAGTGGATCATTAATGTATGCATCATTTTGCATGTAATATGATTGTGGGGGATAACCGTGATGAACATGGATCAAACTCCAAAGATGGGCATGATGCTACTCCAAGGGTCCTACACCTTCAAATTTTGGTGAGGGAGTTGAATGAGGGGTTCAATCCCACCTTCCAACGAGAGAGAGAAAATCTTGAACTTGAACTTTTTTAATGAATGAATGGTGCGATTGAACCCCTCATTCAACCCTCTCACCAAAATTCCTCTCATCATAGAAGCTCCCCCAATAGTGACACACCTAAAACCAGTGGCGGAGGTATTTGAAGGCTTGAAGGGGCCTGGGCCTCCCCAAAAGTTTGATAAAATTTTATGTTTGGTCCTTTATTCCTATAGATTTTAGGAAGTATATATAATAATTATTGCTTGTGGCCCCCTCACAATAAAGAAAAGATGTGTTTCTCTTTACAAGTAAAAGACTGCGATTTCTTCACAAAATGGAAAGACTAAGTGATTTTGGGCCCCATCAATATATTAATACAAAATAAAAGCAACCAATCAAATAAAGTTTCAAAAAATCTCATTTATCAAATAGGAAGTAGACTTTTATCCAAATAAAAAACGATTGGGATTTTAATTTTTGTTCATATATGAAGCAACATGAACTTAGTTTGAAGCAGCTGCACACATCAAAAGATAATAATTGAATTAAGTTGTTTGCTCTCCAACCTCCTGCTTCAAAAAATTTAATTCTAGGTTAGATAACTTTACATAGTCATAGTTTTTTTTCCTTTGTTTATTTACTTTTTATGAGAATATATTTGTATATAATATGAGTGAAAATTGAAGTTTTCATTGTTATAGTTATATGTTTCGTATCTTATATGTTCTATGCATAGAATATGAATTTTTTTAGTGTGTGGAATAATTTATGAATCATGTCCTTAATAAACTTTGTAATTGGTTTGTAGATGAAGAAACAACCTAGAATTGTTGGATTTTTCAAAAGAAAACATACTGAAGTTACCTCATCTGTACATGATTCTAATATTGAGACAATAGAATCTGAGAGTATTAGTACTTTAGAGCGCGATCCAGGGCTACGTCCACAAATATGGAATTATCCTGTTAATCAATGTGAAGAAATTCGACGGGCTTACATTGACGCTAGCCCATACCAACCTATACTTTCCAAGCATCCCAAATCAGGATCAGTAACTCATCAGTGTAGCTTTCAAAGTTCATGGTTCAAACTATTTCCTTTGTAGTTAGAATATTCACCTGTGAAAGATGTAGCTTTTTATCTATCGTGCTATCTTTTTAACAAACCATCTGGACATTCTGGGAAAAATGCTTTCACTCTTGAGGGATTTCAAAGTTGGAAGAAAGTTAGAGATGGAAAAAGTGTTCTTTTCTAAATCACGAGGGGAAAGATCCCAACTCCCCTCATCCCAACAAATTGCAGACAATTGACTACGACTTAAGGTAAAAATTGAAGTAGTCAGGTGGCTTGCATTCCAAGGATGTGCTTTTAGAGACCATGATGAAAAAAAGAATTCAATCAATCGTGGAAATTTTCTTCAAATGTTAGAAATATTGGCTGCATATAATGAAAATATTGCTGGAGTTGTCTTAGATAAAGCTCCCAAAAATGCCTCTTACACATCACCACAGATCCAAAAAGAAATTTTACATATTTTTTCAACTAAAGTGAAGAAAGCAATCTATGAAGAAATTGGGGAATCAAAGTGTTTGGGCCAAAATTGACACATCCACCAAGGCCCATCAACAAACAAAGTGAGTTAGCCTCACAGCCCAACATAATAGGAAGAGGGAGTCCGACTGTAAGAGGGAACAATCCCACATGGCACTGATAAAAGCCGAATGACTAAGTCAGGATAAAAAGTCAAAGGCACTCAAATGAAAAAGTCACAATACCAATCGCCATAGAAGAAGTGATCAAGGGTTCGTGACATCAAGAAGAATCAAGATTAAGTCCCCTTATATATGTATATACAGAGATTTTTCTGTCTTTACAGAGAAGGTAAATCTCCCAAGATAGATACGCAGTTACAATCTAGAGGGATAAGGTGAAAGGTGGAGTCAGGGGCTGAAAAAGGAAGTGATCACCTATCCGAGAGCCTATCTCCAGAATTGAAGAAGAGGAGGAAAATGGGGAAAATATCTTTGCCGCCCAATAAAAAAACACAATCACCCTACTCCAGAGAAGAAACAGTTTTTCTATAAATACAAGGAGGAGTGGACAGGGTAGAGGACACTCAAAAACCAAAAATCAATCAAAAACAAAACTCAAAATGACTTCAAAACACTGAAGCAACCAAAGCTCATTGAGCCAAGACACAAACAAACAACTCAACTGAAGCTCACTTGAATTCCAAGTGAAAACCAGCTTTAGATTAGAATTCAAGGTTCAGACTTAGAAAATAAGTCATTCAAATTTCACAAGCTTTAGCCCATCAAGTCCTCGAGAACAGCCACGCCAAGAAGCCGCAGCTTCACTGTAAGCTTCACAAAGCTTAAAGTACATTGAAGCTCAGAATCAACCTTTGTATCGATTTAAAGTTGAAACTTAGCAATCGAGTTGTCAATATTCCACCCGACATTTTCAAATTTGATAGCCAAATTTGACATTTCAAATTGAATAGAGCCTCCCATCTAGGCGTAAATGGAGTTCCAATTGTATCTTCATCTCTAGCATGAGTATTTATTGTTATAGTTTTGTAAAAGGCACTTAAAAAGCTTTAAATTCCATCAGCTTAAAAAATTTAATTCCATCATTCTCAAATGCTTAAATTCCATCAACCATTTTGGCTAACTGTTTATACGAGATAAATTGTTAAAGTCCTCACCCGTCTGAGGCAAGAAAAGAACTTACTTGGGAGATATTCCTCACCCAAATTCACAATCGTTTGTTTGCAGAAATCAAGAACTTGGCGCAAGTTATTTACTCCAAACTAAGTCTGCTAGAATTTTTATTGCTAGCAGGCACGCAAGACACCAAAGAAAGTGACTTGTCACCACTTTATGGTTCTCAAGGCGTTGGGGAACTTTGCCCTTCCATCACAGGAGTGAACGCAAAACGGGCAAACACAAAGTTTTGTATAATTGTTGATGAAGTGCGTGATGAATCCAAAAGAGAGCAAATGGCTATAGTGTTGTGATTTGTTGACAAAGAAGGTCTTATTCAGAATCGTTTTTTTTTTGGACTTGTTCATGTGTTAGACACTAAGACATTAATGCTGAAAAAATGTATATACTCTATATTGTCTCATAATTCACTAAATATTCAAAATATTAGAGGACATAGATACGATGGTGCAAGTAACATGTGAGGTGAATGGAATGGGTTACAAACTATGATTTTGAATGATTGCTCATATGCTAACTATGTTCATTGTTTAGCACATCGATTACAATTGGCATTAATGATCAAGAGAAGTTATTAATGTTCACCACTTTTGCACTAAATTGACTTCTATTGTCAATATTGTTGACGCTTCATGCAAGCTTAATGAGAAACGAAAAATGCTCAAGCTGCTGAAATTGAGCACATGATTGCAATTGATGAGCTTCAGATTGGAAAAGGAATGAACCAAATTGGCAGCTTACAATGTGCTAGTGATACTTGTTGAGGTTCTCATTTGAAGTGCAACATGCACAGTTCTAATAACGAGGAGATGCTGATGCAGCTTATGAGGCAATGACTTCATATGAATTTGTCTTTATCTTACATCTTATGAAAGAACTTATGGAGATCACTAATGATCTTTGTCAAGAAGAACTTATGGAGATCACTAATGATCTTTGTCAAGCTTTGCAATGTTAATCCCAAGATATTGTAAATGCCATGAATCATGTTCCTTCCACTAAAGCACTCATCCAAAAATTAAGAGATGATGGATGGGATTCTTTGCTTACCAAGGTGAATTCTTTTTGTGAATCACATAACATTGATATCTAGATATGAATGCTCATTATGTTGCAAGACGAGGTCGAGCTTGCCATCAACAAGATGATTTTACGATTAAGCATTATTACATGATAGATATTTTTTTATGCTGCAATAGATTCTCAACTCCAAGAATTAAATAGCAGATTTAGTGATCAAACAACAGAGTTGCTTATTCTGGGGTCGGCTTTGGATCCTCGTGAAGTGATTAAATCTTTTAGAATTGATGATATTTGTCAATTGGTAGATAAGTTCTACCCGCAAGACTTTGAAGATCATGAGAAGATAGGTTTGAGAAGATAACTTCAACATTTCTACTAGATAAGTTCTACCCGTCGTTCAACTTCCAGAGTTTGAAAATTTGTCAACAATTTCTGATATATCTCAATGGATGGTAACAACTAGAATATCAACGACATATCCACTTGTTTATAGAGTAATTGTGCTTGTGCTTACTCTTCCTATTTCTATTGCAACTTCAAAGCGATCATTTTCTGCTATGCATATAGTAAAAATTAGGCTTCGTAACAAGATGGAAGACGAATTTCTCACAGACTCTTTGATTATGTACATCGAAAGGGAAATTGCAGAAAAATTTAGCATTGACTCAGTCATAGATTGTTTTCGAGATATGAAAGAACGACGAGTGTTATTTTGATACCTAATTGGCTAAACAATTATTTTATGCTTTTTATTTTTCCAAACATTATTAAGGTTGAAAAATTGAAATTTTTTAATGTCTTGTTTGGTTTATATGTTGGCTCCCCAACATATAAATTCTTGGCTTCGCCACTGTCAAAAACTAGACTATACATAAGCGCATTGAGCCCATTCTATGCCCAATTGACTTAAAATCAACACAAAAGTGTTAAAATACACAAAAACACTTTTTGAGTTGAACAATTTCCTAGTGAAATGACTGAAATATGGAGAAAAAAAAAAACTATGGAGACCTACTTTGCATGCTGCACTGCATGGTAACATTTTTCCCATGAAAAATGGGTTTTTTTTCCCCTCTTTATGAGAAAAATTAAATTCTTTCTTTCAACTGAAAAAAAAAAAAGAAAAAGAAAAAGTTTATGCACTGTAATTTCCATAATCTTTCCACCCTAAAATCCAAGAAAAGTTTGAGCCCCAAGGAAGCAAAATATTTATTCTTGTTTTCGTTTTCCTTGCTTGGTAACCAAGGTGACAATTGGGACCACCATAGTGCTTCTGTAGCACAGGCTAGTACAAGGGTGATGCCGAGTGACATAGGGGTGTACCGTTAATGCCCCTTCACTTGCTGCAATTGATTTTATTTCTTAATTTTATTATTTTTTTTAAAAAAGATAGATTTTATTACTATTTATTTATTTAATACACAGTCCTTGTTTTCGTCCGCTTTCAGACTCCCAGGCGGCGCTCTTCAATGCCATAATAAATAAGCTCACATTTACAACTCACTCTATTATTTACACAACATACTGGTCCCTGATTGGCCACAACGGCAAGGGCCAATGGAACATTAACACGTGTCAGCGAGTGAATGAGTGAGTATAAAAATAATTTTTATTTATTTATTTATACTTGCTTTCCTTTTCTGCTTCAGAAAACACATTGAGGCACGCATTGCCAGCAGTAAAGCCTGAAAAGCAGTTTTCTTTTTTCTTTTAAAAAATAAAAAATAAAAAACTCAGTTTGCCTTGTTTGAAGTGAAATCCAGATTCGGGAGCGTCTGTTATGTCCGAAAATTCCTCAAGAAATGACAACAACGTCTTTTTCACTGTCTCCCTCTCCCAATCTCTGCTCTGCTCTCTGCTCTCTGCTCTGTGCTCCCTGCTCCCCATTATGAATGGTCGGGTCTCGTGCCTTCTTCTTCCTCCTCTTCTGCTGGTTAATGGAGAAGTGGGCTTGCATGTATTTGAACTAAAACTTTGGGCTTCTAGTGGACTGTCTGGTCGTTTGCATGGTTTACTTTTTAAACCCAATCAAGCCCATCTCCAATTTTTACTTGCTCCGAATAGCATTCATAGGGGTGGACGTTTAAACCGGTAACCGATTTTGGCTTGAATCGGATCAATTCTTGGTTTTTGTCACTTGACAACTGAACCAGAATGGTTATATAATGTTGGCCTATATATTGATATATAAGTAATTTTTCTTATGAATCTAATGTTGGCCTATTCATCTCTCCTAACCTACTCATAGTCTCACCCTCCCTCATATTCGTCACATTCTCAAGCTCCCTCATCTCTCTCACGGTCTCATAGGACCTTCAATGCCATTATTCACTATCTTTATGAAGTAATGGATCCTTAAACTTGTCAACGATTTACATTTTGATCTCTCAACTCGTTTTTTCCCTAGTTTTTGTAGTCTTTCAAAGCAAATACTAAACAAAAATCTCATTTCTTTAATTTTCAGTCAAAATTTATGATTCATAAAAAAAAAAAAAAACTTATTCAAATAAAAAAATTAACTTCAACAATTAGACCTCATGGTGTGCAATCTAATCTATGAGGTTAATATTGTCATGTGGAGAAATTTGTTTGATGAGATCGACGATTTTTAGATGAAAAATTAACATAAGGAGTTTTGTGAAAATAATTTAAAAGCTCATAGTGTGTTAGTGTAATTTCCAAAACCTTAAAAATATAAACGTGGTTAGTGTAAATAACACGTGTCTTCCCATAATTCCACGCATTTTTCCCAATTTTATATTGTATGCCCATGTTAAGAATCACTAATCAAACTTTTTCTCTTTTTCCTAATCTACCAAAGAAAAAACGTGTCTTCCCACTAGTATCATGATTCATGTGTTCTATTTTATATGGTTTGCAATGAAGACTGAGCAAGCCGACACTTGTACCAATAAAATGGATTCAAGCTCACCACAAAACCACACGTTAAAATAATCACCAAGTTTATATTGTCTCCCAAAAATATTTCTTATCAATACACACATGCTTAGGAAGTCCATGTGCACCTTCATTTCTACATGTGTTAATGTTGAGCTATATATGAACCAACACATCTATTTGAAACCAGAAAAATACGTAAATATACAAAAATGGTTAGTATTTTCATTTTTGTGTAACTTGTATTTACAAAAACGGTTCATTTTAATTTTCATCCTAAGCATCTGAGAACTCACGAGCGACTTAGTCCCGCATAAAAAAAATGTAATATAATACCTGAAAAACCGGAAATTAACCAAACAAAAAAAATTAAAGTAAATTTAGGTTTTAGCAAAAAAAAATTTCGCTTTGAAAAGCCAAAGCTTTTTCAAAAAGAAAAACCTCTCAACTTTCAAATCAAAAACATGCAAACGCAAAGGATTCCTTAGGAAATTCAAAATAAATAAGCAATTTTGTCTATTTTAGCTTCTTTTACAAAATTTCTCTCTCTTTTGTGTTTTTCCAAAGGCTCTCAAAAATTAAATTGATAAAATCAAAGTAGTAGCCAACCTTCCCAATTCAACGTAAGAGTCCACCTCCTGCGACCTTACCAAACATCCTTTTTGTTTTGTCATGAAGCAGATAGTTGACCCACATCTCGACCGCCCATACAGAACCCACAAACGGTCCAGATTTCGCAACAAAACTTCCACATGTAAAAACGACAGCAAACCCCGTGGATTTTCTCTTTCCTCCTGGGCATTTTGTCACCCGACTCATCCACCAAACAAATCCAATACAGACTGAGGGTAAGTATGGCGAACCAAGTCGCGGACCACCTCGAGCCATGGCGCGACCTCCACGGCAAGGTCGTCATGGTCACCGGCGCTTCGTCTGGCCTCGGCCGCGAGTTCTGCTTAGACTTGGCTAAAGCTGGATGCAGGATCGTCGCCGCGGCTCGCCGCATCGACCGCCTTCAATCCGTCTGTGATGAAATCAACCAGCTAACCATTACCGCACCTTCTTCATCTTCTTCATCTTCTTCTGTGAATGGGCCTGGAAGCTCCAGGGCCGTGGCTGTGGAGCTCGATATCAGCGCCGACGGGCCAGCTATTGAGAAGTCTGTAAACAAGGCTTGGGACGCGTTTGGGCGCATCGACGCCCTCGTTAACAATGCCGGTGTTAGAGGTGAGCTTTGATTGTTGTTTAGGATTTTGCTTTCTGTTTTTGGTTCCTGAGAAAATTTTGCATTTTCTTGTTTTGTGTGTGTTAAGTTTAACATATGTGGTATATTGTACTTGGGTTTTTGGAGAAAGATAAATTGAGGTACTAGAACCAACAATAAGATTTAGGCTGTACAGGAAAACCAGAAACTTCCATTTTTAAAATTCGAAGTAAATTCAAGTTCTGGGATTTCCCTGATGCTTTGACTTGTTAAGTTTATCTGTATTCTTCTCTTGCATTATAATTGGTTGACTAGTTTTTGAACTCTAGAATGATGGGAAATGGGCAGACAATAAAAAATTGATGATTTTTAATATGTTATTTGTGAGCTTGAATCCATTTGAGTGCTACAAGTATCAGCTGGCTGGGTCTTCATTGCAAACAGAGTTCCATGGACAATATAGATAGTAAAATGTGATAATTGAGTATTGTAAAATGTGATATGTTTGAGATGACCACATGCTGATGTTCTTTGGTAGTTTAAGATGTCGATTCTATTCTTTGTCATGCTACTGCACTTGATGTCAAATGAGATGAGTCAAGTAGGTGAAAGTGTAGTTAGGTGTTGATGACAAATGCAAACAAGGGAAACCTTTGCTTATCTGTGTGGTTATGTTTAGTCCAGCACGTTCTGTGTGTGTCAATGACAAAGAACAATGTGCGTCTTCCACACTCTTAGACACTCTTGCAAGACCTGAGTCGGCGTATGTCTGGGGAGTCATTTCATGCATGATTTGAAATGGATAAAATTTGATTTTAAGCGGTGGTTGTTTTCATATTTTAACATACAAAGGTTCTATAAGAAAACAAAGATAAAAATATGCATTAGGCACTATAAAACATTAGATAGTGATTAATTTCATGCTCCCAAATTTAGTGTCTTAATATTTAGAGTTTGACCTTTATCACAGACTCACTGTTTGGGTATCATATTGTACCTCTGTGGCATGTCACTGTTGGTGTATCATAATCGCTCATTTCCATCTGTGTTCCTTAGGTAATGTGAGTTCTGTGCTCGAATTGTCTGAGGAGGAATGGAATAATGTATTCAAGACAAATTTGACAGGGTCCTGGTTGGTGTCAAAATATGTTTCTATACGCATGCGCGACGCTGATCAGGGAGGATCAATCATCAATGTATCTTCCATTGCAGGTCTTCATCGTGGATATTTGCCTGGAGCTGTAGCATACAATTGTTCAAAGGCTGGTGTAAACACCTTGGCAAAGGTATCTCCATTGACTTAACATAATTTTGTTAATAGCTTAAGAGAAAGGAAGCGTACTTTTTTTTTTAATCCACTTGTCTTAGCATGGCTTTTGGCCTATAATTGAATTATAAATACTTGAAGGAATGCACTGCCTCTTGGGGGTGGTGGGTGTTGCTCAACACAAGCAATAAAGAAGACCATTACAAAGTCTTTGAATAAGGAAGGGGTGGATTTAATAAGAAAAAATAGACTTAAGGACAGAAATGAGCCTAGAAGTATTTCAATTCTTTTTCAGTCTACTAAAGGAATATTGTTATTAGGCCTATGGGACACCCTCTAAATTTCCTTCTATTCTCCTTCCTGGTTTAAGGAAGCTTTTGATTCTTTGTCTTTTTAGTTCATTAATCGCCACTGTTTTAAATGCTAGAAAACTAGTCATCTTAATATGGTCTATCTTTTGTATGGGAATGGTTAATGACTTGAAGCTATTTGGCTTAGGCTGAGCCAAGTTACTGAGCTTTTACCGAAGCTTAATCAGAGTCCAATTTGAGCTTTGGCTCACCCCAATTGCATGAGTTCCTTGTTGGGTTAAAGTTCAGATCATGGGTTATGGTCAATCAACCAAATGAATCTAAGCAGGTCCATGGGTATCACAACTCATGGCCTGCAGTTTGAGTTCGTGCTGGGCAAACACATACAATTTCACTCGATATTTTTCGAAACTTTGCCTTGGCATTGTTTGAGATATTGTAGATTCATCATGGTTTTAATTATGACTTGTTCTTGCCAAATATTGTGCTTTGTGAATTATGGTTTATAGGACAGTGTTGTCGAAACGGCATTGCAATTGATAAAAAGGGGGAAAAAAGCAAAAAGATTCAATGTCCGGGAGCAATTTGAAGATGTATCAAATGTTATTCTTGTGGAAAGGAAAAAACTTAAGAATTAGAGAACTGTAGTTAATAAGAAATAAGAATCATAGGCACACAAAAGGTAGAATAAATATTTTTAGTTTTTCCACTTCAAATTCTTAGCTAAAATTGATGATAAGCACCTGCTTATTGTTAAATAGCCATTTGTCACATTGACCACTGGTTGACCAGTGTGTTACCGCACCTATCTCATTTTTGCTTTTGTTGTCTCTGCACATGGTAGTGTAAGTGAAGGGTTCTGATTATTATTAAGTTTAACAGGTTATGGCTATGGAATTGGGAGTACACAAAATCAGAGTGAATGCAATATCGCCCGGACTTTTCAGATCTGAAATCACAGAGGGTCTTATGAAAAAAGACTGGCTACACAATGTGGCTATGAAAACTGTCCCCTTAAGAACATATGGCACTTCGGATCCAGCATTGACATCACTAGTTCGTTATTTAGTACACGACGCCTCTGAATATGTATCAGGCAATGTCTACATTGTTGATGCAGGAGCCACATTGCCGGGTGTCCCCATTTTCTCTGCCCTTTGAGATTTTATGTCGATTATACTCATGAGCAGCAGAAAAGAGTACAAAAGCAAATAAACGTAGGAAGAACGGATATGGTACCAGCCCTACAAGTTCAAGATTCAAGAATATAGATGTTTAGCTTAAGTGGTTTGGTCAACTTCCTATTAGATTTTTTATGTGCTTAATGTGTATCTCAATATAACAGAACTTTGTTAGGGTATTGGGGCTGAAGTTTCGGGTCCTCCAACAAGTAATCTTGTAATCAATGTTGAGAAGCTGGACACTTTTTCGCTTGCCAACAATAAGGGGGACTACTTGCAAGAAAACACTCGACACTCGAGCTAGTGAGTGTTCAAGTAGATGGTAGTAGAACAGTAATAATGTCATTTTAAGTATTGTCTCTATGTTCCGTGTTCCTTGTTTTTCTCTTATGATCAGCAAGCATTCCATAATGGACATGGTAGTGGGGGTTATTATGTATGGCTTGGCCATCAAGTCTTAGCTATTTTGTTGAAAATTAGGAAGACGTGTTGCTTGATTGCTTACTTGAGGAGTAAATTTTGCTCCTACACAAGGGTGATGCAATTTGCTTTAGAAATCAAATGTCTCTGTTACATAAATCACTTTCTGTAATTTTTTTGATTAAGTAGGGGGGCAAAGCCCCAAGAAACAGACTACACAACCTGGTCTAAACAGACCAATCTAGAATGAACAATTCCAAGCAGATCATCAACAAGATAATCACTTAACCAACAAGGAGCCTGCTTAAACATGCACAGCGCAAGATCCACTTGATAACTCCAATTAGCCAACCGGTCAGCAACAATATTCTTCTCACGAAAAACATGCTGAAGGGCACACCTAGGAACTTGCTGCATAAGGCCACAACAGTTCCTAACCAAAGCAGTAAGGATGCAAAGTAAGCATGGAAGAATTCTGACAGAGATTGACTGCAATAGCTGAGTCCATCTCAATAATGAGACTACTGATGCCTTTCTCAATTGCTAACTTCAAACCAAAGAAGAGACCCCATATCTCAGCCTCAAGAACTTGACCTTTTCCCAGATTAATAGCAAAACCACTTACCCAGCCACCAAAAAGGTCACGAATGACTCCCAAAGCACCAATGCAGCCAGAACGCTTCTCCTTGAACCATCCACATTCGCTTGAACTGTCCAGGCCCAGGAAGCTCCCAGGCAACATGAATTTGAACTTTATTTACCCTTATAGTGCGATTAGAAGTTGACTTAATCCACTTTTGAGCAGCCCCACAAATAACTTGTCTTGGACTAAAGAGGACTGTATCCTCATTATGAAAAACATGCTTATTTCTCCAACACCATAGATTCCGGCAAGTAAACACAAAAACAGTACTCCAAGGAACATCACCATTCCATTTCTCTCTAGAGAGCATGTTGACCTTCATCCAAGGCTGAGCATCTAAATGGAAAAAATGATGAGCACAGGTAGGGAGAATAGCATTCCACGTAGATCGAGCTTCGCTCATAATCACGAAGAATGTGAAGGACAGTTTCAGTAGGCCAAGAACAAAAGCCACATGAAGGGTCAGACGCCAACTGCCTTCGAACACGCTGATCATTAGATAAAATTTTGCCTTGAGAAGCCAGCCACATAAAATATTGAAGCTTAGGAGGAACATTTAAACTCCACAAGGACTTCTAGCAGGAATCATGAGTAGAACAACCTTTAAAGAATAAATTATAAGCAAATTTAATAGAAAAGTTGCCATTAGCACTACCCTTCCAAATCTGAGTATCAGGTAAAGAGCCCAAAAACCCCATAGGAACACTAATGACCTGTTGAACAAGGTCTTCACAAAGAACACCTCTCAACTTATCAATATCCCACCAACCATTCTTAGAGAAACTTGAAACAGAAGAATTGCTATCATGGATGGCGAGAACTCCAGCCTGCTGCATTAAAGGGGCATCAGTAACCCAATTATCCTCCCAAAATTTTACACTATCTCCCCGACCTATTCTCCAACACATCCCTTGCATAAGCAATTGAATACCATGTATAATACTCCTCCAAGTAGTGGAGCAAACCTGCCTTGCTCCAAGAGAATTATCAAAAATAGAAGCCCTTTAAGATACTTAGCCTCATAAATTTTTGCCCATAAACCATTGTCCTTAGAATGCAATCTCCACCCAATCTTAGCAAGTAGAGCCTGATTCATACTAGCAGTCTTTTTAAACCCCAAACCTCCTTTACCTTTAGGCCTGCAAGCCAAATCCCATTGACAAAGATGGATCTTATATTTCTTCTCACTGCTGCCCCAGAAAAAATTACGGTTGAGCTGATCTAAATCATTACAAACACTAACAGGAAGTTTAGTAGTTTGCATAGCATAAATAGGTTTAGAAGCTGTAACCGCTTGAATTAAAGTAGCTCTTCCAGCTAAAGATAGGAGCTTACTCTTCCAAGCTGCCAGATGTTTATGCACCTTATCAACTAAAGAACTATAAGTGCGCTTTCCGATTCTAGAATGCAAAAGAGGCATTCGTAGATACTTACCAAGGTCATTAGTAAGAGGAGAGCCACAAATCAAACTTATCTCCTTAGCAACCTCATTACAAGTGTTAGGAATCACTTTCTGTAATTTAACTTAACATCACTATGTTATTTGTGTTTGGACAACAAAATATCCCAAACTTGATCGTGTTTATTTGTTTGACTTTATCTTCTAATTAAAAACAGAGAGATTGATCATTCCAATATTTCGTGCGCATTGTTGCCAGTTGAATGCATCATTCCAATATGCGTAGCTTCCTCCAAGCCTGTTCTCATGGCAATACTCAGAGCAGGCTACATCTAATAAGAGGCAGAATTATGTTGTGAAAATTCGTTTTGGCTATGATAACACTCTGATTTTTTATTATTAAAATTTTAAATATTTGATGTTGAAAGAAAATTACAAAAACACGCCGGTGGGGAGCCATACCGCTTAGGAACAACACCAAACGAAAGCCAAAGAATTATTTAGGGCTCCCTACTACTGATGTAGATTCAGAGATGGATCAAGGACGGTATGTCTTATCTGGTATTGGGAGATGCTCGCATTTGCCACCTTGTAACATTTTTCCTGCTGAGGTAACATTTTATCTTCCAAATATGACAGAATGGTTCAGGCCTTGGGAAGCTTATTGCATTCGCAGGAGCTCATACAGTTCGCATGTTTTCGTTGTCATTTTCCAACATCGTGTAATGTCCATAAAAAGAAAGTAAAAGATGAGACTTTATCCACCAAAAAAACAAAGAGTGGGAAGATTTTTCTTATGTTAGTATTTTTACCTCCTATGGTATTCAGATTTGCCAGTCCTACTTCCATGCCATTGAAAATCCCCAAGCATGCATTGCAGCTGACCATTCCTGATGTTTGTAAAGCTCAGTGCAAGGTCTTGAAGTAGTTCTTTGCATCGCGAACAAATTTGAACGGTTTGTTGCCTTTCCAACAGATTGGGAGGGATTGATCCTCAGTTGCATCCTTTAGAGGCTTTCCATTTAAATCATTTACCACTGATAACATGAGTTGGTGATGGTTAGTTTTCTACAAAATTATTATCAATTAACCATACAAGAATGCTCTCTATTGTTCTCACCTGGTAAGCTTGGGAATTGAAGTGTAGGAGATCTCACTATCAAATACCACCATGTGAAGGCCCTTGACACTAGTAGGCTTGCTACCAAAGCCAAGTTCTGCTGGTCCAGATGAGTAGTGTTTCCTGAGAATAAAATCAAGGCATTATCTCTATGAAACTGGGAAAGAGGAAAAATACATATATATATTATGGAAATGTGATCCGTTTTTTGGGTATGGTTCAGGACTTGAAGTTCTTTTTCTCCTAGTCAGAGAACTTGAAGTTACTTGTCATAAGTTTAGCCAAGTTACTGAACTTTTATGGTTAACCAGAGTGCAATTTCAGCTCGGCTTAACCTGGTAGAGCTCCTGTGCCAGCCCTCATATTCCACCAAACACCTATAAAAGAGACCTCAAAACCTCCTCCCACCCTTTTACCCTAGTTACTTCTCCATCCTTACTTTTCACAGTAACCCTAGAGAGAAGAGTAAGCACAAGCTGAGAAGAGGTAATTTTTCATTACAGAGAAGTTTTGTGCAAGTGTGAAGGTATGAATCTAGAAACCCTTGTAGTATTGTCGGTTGGGAAATAATTAGGATTCTTTCTGAAATTGTTAACAACAGTTCTGGAAAAGTATTTATGTTTGATTGTTAATTCAGTAGAAGGGGCATCACAATTTTTTTAGTAAGAGGTCATTGCCGAAAGATTTTGTTTAAAAGTTTTGAAAAGGCCATATAACATCTTTGTGTTTCTTAAAATCATGCACTTATATGATGATATGAGTGCACTTTTATAGGTTAAACTTACTCTGTGAAAGGTGTGTGAGCTTTGGACACTCAAGGTAAATAACTAGACTCGTTGTCTGGGATAGCAAGGAGACTTGTAAGTTTTGTGTTATGTTAATGACCGGTTATCACTAAGTTGCATGCTGCTTATGTACAGATTTGGAAAATTTGTTTGTGTTTTCTGAATTGTGTTTTTAAGGCTGCTCCAAGTAGTGATTAAATTAAGAGCATGACATCATAGTAAAATGCATAGTTTTTGTTAGACAAAGGATGTTTTACAGGATTTCTTGTTGATAGAAAGTAGTAAATGCTTCGCCGTAATAGGGAATTCTCGGAAATGACTTTAGAATTTGTTAAAATGGTTTCAGGACCTACGGAAATGCCTATGGTAGAAAAATACAAAGAAAGGTAAAAGGAACGGTTCATGGTGGAAGGACCATGCCAAAATTTTAAAGGTTTAAAGGAATGTATACTTGTCCAAGAGGTTAACAGAATTGTCTTCCATGAGGCGAGTACCAAGGATTTGAGCAAGAAAAGGAAAGGGTAAAGAATAAAAGGATTTTGATTTCTTCTTCTTTTAAATTGAGGCGTACATGTCATATAGCAGACATACTGCTTAAAGCCTTTAACTGAAGTCTTTGTTTATTTTGTCTATTTGTTAGTTACTGAGTTAAGCTCGTTAAATGTTTCAGTGTGAGTCTCAGGTGAGAATGAGGGGTAGGCCGGAGCAACTGGCATTGGACAAAACCAGGGTCGGAATGGGATCGGGTGTTTTCATGTTTCATAGTGCCCGGTTTGTCTTGATTTCTACAACAGGGTCCCGTGGAGAGTCTAGTTTAGGAGATTATTATTAGTTTGAATTGGTTTCTTCTTGAATTTGATACTTAAGACATTAATCTTATGTTGTATTTTCTGTATTATGATCTCACAATTGAATAAACTGTTTAATGCATTATTCTTTTTACTCTGTGTAGTTGTGGTTTTATCTGAAATACATTTAAGAAGTCACACCAAACTAAATAAAACACAAGAATAATAAATGCAGAAGACAACAAAAGCACTGTTTTTTGTTTACTTTTTGGATCACAGTTAGATCACACTATTTTTTGGATCATAGTCAACGAAAACACTGTTCTTTGTTTATTTCAATAGCCATTTAATTATCATTATGACTATTTCATGATTGCATTGGGGACACCTCTTTAGAAGCAGGGATCCGTACTGAAGTAGATATGTCCTCTTTAGAGGCAGGGAAACACTAGTCCATGAATTTATTGATAAAAAAGTACTTATTGAGTATTGGGATATACAGTACTTACATTTGCCACCTTGTAAGTTCTGCAATAGACAAAAAGAACTTTTTTCTTTTTTCCTGCTTAAGTGACATTTTATCTTGCAATTATGGCAATGGTTCAGGACTTGGAAAGCGTATTGCAATTTGCAGGAGCCCATCCAATTCGCTGGTTCTCATTGTCATATATCAACATTTTATCTTGCAAAGTGATATCTGTATATAGAAAGGAAGTAAAAGATCAAATTCTATCTCAGAAAAGAAATTATAAATAAAAAAGAATCAGAACGTTTTTGTTCTGTTAGTATGAGTTACCTCCAATGATATTCAGATTTCCTCGTCCTACTTCAGTGCCATTTAGAATCCCCAAGCACACATTGCCATGTTTCTGACAATGATGATCTTGTTAGGTATGTTTTTCAAGTGTCCTATTCTCTCTAATACTCACAGAAGGGGGTAAATGAATGAAGAGAAAGAATGAGAGAAAATAGGGGCACTCACTGTAACTATAAGATAAGTTTCAGGTGATAATTGCAGCTGAACATTCTTGGCATTAGTAAAGCTCAGTGCTAAGGGCTTAAAATAGTTCTTTGCGTCACGAACAAATTTGAATGGTTTTCTGCCTTTCCAGCAGATTGGGAGGGATTGATCCTCAGTTGCATCCTTTAGAGGCTTTCCTTTTAAATCATTTCTCACCTGATTGATGGTTAGTTTTCTATAAAAGATAGTAATAATTATCAAAAGTAGAATGCTCTCTGTCGTTTCCTTCTCACCAGAGTAACTATTGCCTGATAAGCTTGGGAATTGAAGTAAGTGTAGGAGCTCCCACTGTCAAAAATCATGTTAAGTCCCTTTACACTGGTAGCCTTTCCATCAAACACAAGTTCTGCTGGTCCAGATGAGTAGCATTTTCCGAAAATAAAAAACATCAAGTTATTATCTCTATGGAAATGCCATGGATTATATACAGACTATAAATAATGCTTCATCAGAAGGTGAACAGGACAAATATAGACTACTCACCCCATGGAATTGGAAGGCATTGATGTCCATATGACTCCTAATGAAGGGACAAGATCATCCCCAAAGAAAAGAAATCCTCCACCTTGCCCACTTAGAGAATGGCCGACAACATTTCTTGTTAGACCTAGGTGACTTAGTTGTGACAGAATACTGACTTTTCCATTACCAAGGCCAATGACTCCGGCTGTGGCAGGTGTGACTGGACCAAAATACTTTTGATCATATCCACACCTGCACACAGCACGAACAGAAAACATAACACGATTAACTCGAACTTAGAAGGTGAACAGGTAGTTTAGTTCCAAGACATTAATTCAACATGGTATAAGTTTTAACGTTCAAGCTTGATGGTTTACATAATTTTAGCTGATGCGTGTACGTTTCTACATCAAACCACCTGATGGAATACCCACCCAAAGGCCAAATGGGGACTGAGGAGAGAGCCATTGGTGAATTTCAGGGGAAAGCAATCCTTGACCAGCACACCAAGAGATGATCCATGATCAGCATATTTGACCTCATAGTCACATTGGTCATCTGTGGCCTCACATGGGTGGCTTGCTGGTGAGTGGAATGCGGTGCAAAGAGGGTCTTTGCACTGCAGAAGATTATTGTTGGGTCTATAAAGATGCTCGCGAGGCTGCAAATAAACATGCACAGGTGATGGACACAAGCACCGTGCGAGACCATGACCATTAGAGTATTAGTCCCACTATCAAGAGAAAACTTTACCTTGGTGCAACCCCTACAAGGAGCATCACACTGGACCCAAGTAAGGTCACTGCCAGAGTCAATATCAAGTTCGAAAATCTTGGCGGGCGGCCTATGTTGAGGGACACAGAGTAGTACCTGCAGAGTAAAAGTAATACCATAAAATCTTCTGCAATGTCATTCTTCACTCAAAAGGGAGAAAAGATAAAAATTGGACAGCCAAAATGAGAAGACAGAACACCAAGTCCTAGTATCCATCAAATCTTAGACATAAAAAGAATACACATATTTAGAGAGAATTAAGCTAAAAGAAAAGCATCAACCTTTATACATATAATAAATAAACAGACCAAAATTGAACAACTTCAATTCTTTCATTATGTTCAAGTACTATGGAGATTGAGGAAAACCAAATACATAAAGAAAATGTACTAGTGCAGGAAATTAACTATGACAATTGAAGATGAAACAAATTCAATAAAGAAAAGAACAGAAGAAAAGGGTCGATTGAATTTGTTGAATATGCATGCATCACTAACAATCAAATTAGGTAAAGTATTCAAAAGATAAGTAGAAACGGAGCTTTCACTAAACGAATTAATGCCAGATAAAAAGAAAAATCGAAGTGCTCAACAAACCAAGAACACCCAAACTACCAAAAATCTGAATGAAATTAAAGAAACAAACCCAAGAACACAGAGAGAATTGGAAAGCCTTGCATCAAAGTAAAGAGGAAAGCAAAGCAGTTAGACATGAAATCGTGGGTCCATAATCTGTTGACCCACGAACAGCACATAGAAATGCAACAAAGAAAGAAAAAGAAAAAACCCAAAAAAAGAATTGATAATGGCATCAATAAAAGGAGAGTTTCAAAGCCAAACAGCAATAATCCAATTAAAGTAACAAAAGAAAAACATACCCAAGAGGATAAACATGCCTTGAAGGGGAAAAACAGCCGAAGAAGCCAAGTGAACCAATAGGGAGGATGACTTTCGATTGGTGCAGGGCTGATTGGCTGCGGAGAAATAGAAGAGAAAGCTTGCAGACAAACCCAGAGTGACACGGACGATCAATGCTTTTGTATGCCTTCTACCACCATCACCACCCAGAGCCATTTCTCTTAGTGAGACTACTTTCTTGTACTATTGTCTTCCTTGTAACCAAGAAATAACTTTTATTTTTGGTTTAATCAAAGAAGAAGGGATGGAGCAGAAGTCTACTGGCGTGTCAGCTCTCCGGCTGTGGCATGCATTTGACAGACTCCACGTGGTTAGGAGGCCAGAGGAGGGGCAGGGCAATTATTATTTGCGAAATTTAGGAAAAAACTCAAAAGAAGCAGCCAGCTCTCAAAAACACCCAAAATATTTCCAAAATGGCAGAAAAACTCTTATCTTAAGCACTAAAGACATGCATATCCTTAGCCTCTCTCTCCTCCGTCAAAACCAAAGCAACATGTGAAGCCTTGTCCTTTTTCCAGCAGCAGCACCACCAACAGTATATCAGAACATATTTTTAAGAGCTTTTGTTTGTTTGTACATTTGAATATGAAATAATCATGTGAATCCGTTGGCTTGTATAGAGTGAGCATGTGAAGTTCATATGAAACTTCAGAGAGTAAGAGAGATAGAAAGTTTCAGATAGAGAAGAACTCTTCTTCTCATCCTTAGCTTCTTCTTTTCTTTTCATCCTTAGCCATGGTAGAGGTCGGTGTAATTTGTGTATATAGTTTGTAACTCCGAAGAAAGAAGTATATAACACTAGAGAAGAAAAAATCTCAGTACTTCCTCCTTCAATCAATAAAACTCTCTTTGTTCATATACTTTCTCTTTTCCATTTATTGTATTTACATACTCCGACCACTGTTAATACCGTCTATCTCTCCAACACTATTTATACCGGGTGATAACAGTAGTTCCAGCAACATAAGCAATTAAGTAAGTCTTTTTCTCTTTTATTTTTGGTTTTCTTAGTAGACTTCTTGTCCAAAATAGGGAAACACTGTTTATAATTATGTTATTATCTTGCTAAACTGACGATCAGTACTGTGTTTGAGCACTTGGTCATGTTTGATATTTGCCATAACAATAATTGGATGTCTGTCAGGGAACCTCTGAGTTCAGAGGACCTCTGAGTTCTGCTCCATAGCCCTTAAGTTGGCGTCTTTGCAGTTCCATGTTCTAGTTCCATGTTCTAGGCATGGTGTCTGGTTGTTAGTTCCATGTTCTAGTTCCATGTTCAAGCATGGAAAACTAAAAATCCAATAGAACATCAAGTAGCAAAAGAAATGTTTAATATAGATGCTTTTGTTAAATTAATTAAATATGAATTTTTAGACCATAATAGATTAGATGGTAGAAATGAACAAGAACAAATTAGAGCCATAAGAAATTTAGAACAATTACAAATTTGTGATTTGCAATATATTAGTGAATATACTTCAGACTTTTTCAAGTATTTAGGTAGAACATGTAGGATTGATGACCTTAATTTGTTAGATACTTATATGACAAAAATTAAAGGACCAATAGGAGAAAGAATTTGGAATGAATGGCAGAAGCACCCTAGGAAATTAGATGTATCCATAGGTGCAAGAATACAACATGTATATGATATATTACGGTCAAAATGTAGTCAAATAAAAGCAAAAAGACAAATTAGAAAACAGTTTTACATGAGTTGTAAAAATATAGATTTACCAAAACAATATGGATGTCATAGGAAATTTAGGCAAAAGAAGCCATATAGAAAAAGCTATAGAAAATATAAACCTTATAAACAACAAAATAAAAATTTTAGAATACAACCTTCCAAAACTTTTAGAAGAAGAAAATATATCCCTAAGCAATTTAGGAAAAGAACAAATAAACCATGGATTATAAAGTATAAAGTACCTAATAAAAGTACATGTAAATGTTATCTTTGTGGTGAAGTAGGACATATTAGACCTAAGTGTCCCAAATTAGGAAAATAACCTAGAGAGAAATTACAATTAATTGAGCAATTTCAATTAGAAGATGATGAGGACTTAGAATCAATCTATAGTATAGATGACAATTTAAGTGATAATGAAAGTATTTATAGTGTTAATGCCTTAGATTCAGAATCAGAATTAGATTACTCTAGTAATTCCGATAGTGAATTAGATGAACATATGTGTATGTTTGAAGAACAAACAGAGCATGAAGAATTTAAATATGTTAATCTAGGATGGCCTCAAGAATGTAATCAATGTAAGAAAGTAGTAGTAGAAAAATATTACACTAAGACAATAGTTTATTGTAAACCTTGTTTCAATAATAGATCAATAGAAATAAATATAGTTGAAATAGATAGTCAAAAGAATAATTGCCCTAGTATAGAAAAACAGAAGACTAGTTCATTAATAACAATTAATTGTGAGTTAGAATTATCAAAAGAAAATAAAATTCAAACAACAGCCATGATAGATACAGGAAGCACAAAAAATGTAATAAAAGAAGAGTTAGTGCCAGAACAATATAGGCAAAAATTAGTTAGACCAGTAAGAATCATACAGTTTGATACAAGACCTGTATACTTAACACATTGTATTAATAATATACCAATTAGGATAGAAAGACAGCAGTTTAATTTACCCTTAACCTTTATATCCCCAGTAGGATCATATCCCTTTATCTTAGGATTAAATTTCTTAAAAAGTTTACAAGGAGGATTTTTATATACACCTCCAGACATTACATTTTTTAAGAAAAGTATAACCACAACTGATCAAAGTAATATATTAGAATCTTACAATAGTATTAACATAGAAGAACAAAATTTTAAATATAATACGGAAGAATTAGTAGAAATAAGTAAAGAAAAAATAGATGAAGAATATAATTTAGAATATGATGACATAATATTTGATCATGAGTATCCACTTATAGGAAACCTAGAACCTTTAGAAATTATGCAAATAGATAGACCAAAAAATTTAGAAGAATTGTTACAATTAGCTGAACAAACTAGAATTATAGGAGAAGATCCCCAATTACATTGGAATAAGAATAAGATATTAGTAAAATTAGACATTATCAATCCAGACTTAACAATTAAAACAGCAGATATGCCTTGTAACTTGTTAGATAAGCAAGAATTTGAACAATAAATAAAAGAACTTTTAAACATAAAAGTAATTAGACCTTCAAAATCTAGACGTAGATCAGCAGCCTTTGTAGTTAGAAAACATTCAGAACTTAAGAGAGGTAAAGCTAGAATAGTATATAATTATAGGAGATTAAATGATAATACTTACGAAGATAGTTATAAATACCAAATAAAGATGAGCTTATGAATAAAATTCAAGAAAGTAAATATTTTAGTAAGTTTGATTGTAAATCAGGATTTTGGCAAATTAGATTAGCAGAAGAATCAATCCATTGGACAACATTTACGTCTGTCCAGAAGGACATTTTGAATGGCTTGTAATGCCATTTGGATTAAAAAATGCACCATCGATCTTTCAAAGAAAGATGGATCAAATCTTTAAGAAGTATGATAATTTTTGTAGTATATATGTAGATGATATATTAGTTCACAGTAAAAATAAAAATGAACATAGAAAACACTTAGAAATTATTTTGAAAGAATTTATTGATAATGGTATAGTTATAAGTAGAAATAAAGTAGAGCTTGAAAAACAAGATATAGAATTCTTAGGTATGTATATTAAGTCAGGAACCATACAATTACAAGAACATATAACTAAAAAAGTATTAGAATTTCCAGATAAGTTAGAGGATAAAAAGCAATTACAAGCATTCTTAGGTTTATTAAATTATGCTAGAAGTTTTATCCCTGATTTAGGAAGGAAAATTGCAGCTTTGCATAGCAAAACTAGTAAAACAGGGCAAAAATATTTTAATAGTGAAGATATTAAGTTAGTTCAAAGCATAAAACAAGATATAACTCAACTTAAACCATTAGCATTACCATTAGATAATAATTACAAAATAGTTGAAACAGACGCATCATCGATAGGATGGGCAGGAATTTTATATCAAAAGAAACATAAAGAAGAACCAAAATCAGAAGAAAAAGTTTGTAGATATGCATTAGGAAAATTTAATGATGTACAGGCTAGACTTCCAGCTACTGACTTAGAAATATTAGGAGTCATTAATTCTCTTGAAGCATTTTCATTATTTTTACATAATGAAATATTTACTATTCGAACAGATTGTCAAAATATTGTTTCTCACTATAACAAAATTACTACTAATAAACAAGCAACCCGAAGATGGGTGAATTTTGTTGATTCTATTACAGGAAATGGATTTAAGCCGATATTTGAGCATATTAAAGGTATGGATAATACTTTAGCAGATATCTTATCTCGTATTATTCATTAAACAGGTATGCAGTATTTTGGACCATCATCATCTGGCAGCAAAAATAATGGTATACCATCACCTGGTGGTAATCCATTAAGCATAAGTAATCAAGCACGATCAGTAGTAAATACTTATTTTTATAATGGAATATCAGTACAAGAAGTTAGAAATCCTTCTTTAAAGTATCGTACTCAAGCATCATTAGCAGAAAAACAAAAAGTTCTTTTAGATAACTTTTGGAATATTAGAACAAATACTGAAAGCATGAGAAAAGGGCATGAAAAGCTTATTAGAGCCATTGAGCAAGAGTTTTTAGCATATAATTACGATTATAAAATAGCAAAACAACACCTTTCTTTTTTGCAGGAAAAATATACAGAGCACAAAGGGGAATATGATACAATAGTTAGGCATTTTAGAACTATTAATTTAAGATGTCAAATTCTACAAGAAGAGGCTAATAAGCCCACCGTAATTGAGCATAATTTACAAGAAAAAGAGGCTAATAAGCCCAACTTACTTGAGATAATAGTGAATTTTCTCTTGAGCAAAAATCTAAAAATCCCTATTTTCTTCAAACTCTAGCTAGAGAAAGGTATAAGTTTTTACCGGTAGATGTTAAGAGTCACATAATTGAATTAGAATATGAGCAAAATACATCTCTTCAACTGTACATTCAATCTTTTCTTTTCAATTTAAAAAGTAATCCACATCCTGGCATCACCATTATTACCAAAACCTGTTCCCATTACACTATTTACTTAGCAAGGATTAACATGATTGAATATAGAGAATTGCATTTAGAGCATAAACAAAAAACAATCATAATTACTCCAGCATTTTTAGCAAAATTTGGTTATCTAGATCAACTTTATGTTGAAAGTAGTAAGCATTTAGATTCATTCCCCGAAAAATTTAGAGAAATTATAAGTTTTTATCTACCTCTCTGGAAAAATGTAAAATTAGATTTCACTAGTAGACCCCCAGAGTGGTTTAAAGATAGCATTTACCCAGATTTAGCACAACATAGGATTATTATTTCTTTTGATGAATTACTTAATCCGGGAGAATCAGCACAAACAGGAATGCCTACTAAGCAAGACATCCAACAATACAGAAGAGCAATAATAGCCGAGCAACAGTTATTTAATGATGATCGTCTGACCCTCCTATACCAGTCTAAATTTATCAAGGTGTATTCGAATCCACATCCAGGAGACCAGATGATATATATGAATACAGGATCAAGACTACAGAGCAAAAGTTTTTGATGAAATCTACAATCGGATAGCGTAAGCAGCAGAAGATAATAACAACTCATACTGGAATAGCTTAGGAGAAGAAGAGCTACACAACATAGATAACATGATGGATGCATGAAGACCACGTGAAGAATCCATCCAGCAGAATAGTTGCCAAACTGTTTGGCTCCATACGGCCAGATACAAAGCAACATATGAAAAGAAGAAACATTTTGGTTTCATCCGGCTAGCAGAAGCAGAAGGATTCCCTAGGCAATCTAGATATGAATAAGGGCATTATTGTCCAACCACTTTTATTTTGTCCTTCTTTATAAATATTGTACTCGTTTTGGGTTTATTTATAAGTCTCCCTTATTATTTTTTAAGGCCATCTCCAACCAGGACTTAAATCCAAAATATTGTTCAAATACTCTCCTGACCCAAGAAAATGAAGAATCCAAAATTTGGGAAAACTCAAATTTAGACCTAAATATAGATCCAAGTATTGCCTAGACCTAACACTATTCAATGGAGCCCACTACACCTAAAATAGCCCCATGTGCACAGAATTTGACGTGAGCCCCAGCTGACCTGCTGTCTGTTCAAGTTTGTATGCTTGTCCCGCCACTTGTCAAGCTGCTGCTATTGATGTTTGGTTTTTTTAAATTTTTTAAATTATATATATATTATAAATGTAACTTAAATCAATAACCTAGATTAAATCTAAACTATTTTAATGGTAAAAAAAGAAAGATCCTGAAACTTAAATCCAATAGTCAAATTATATTTGTGGAATTTTCAAATTTTTTAAGTCAAATTGTTCAAAAAATTTAATTATGAAGTTATTTAAAAAGATTGAATGAAGAAAAGTTATTCATTAAAAAAAAAAAATTTGACTTAAACTATTCTTAAATAATTTAATAAAGTTGTGGATTTAAAATTTGAGTCTAGAGGGTTGGGAGAAAAAACGATTTGAGTCCGGGCAAAACCCAAATAGTTACTTTTTGAAGAGGGAAAATTTGAATTTAGCTCCTCATGGGTTGAAGAAGACCTAAGTAAAATTGTAGCAATAGTGGAATAAGCCTAAACTTTACTTTTCGTCCCTCACATTACTAAATTGTTACTATGGTACTTTAATTATCTCTTTAATTTTAAAAACTCTCTCTCTCTCTCTCTCTCCTCCTTTTTTTTGCTGCTCAAGCGAAGGAAATTTAGAATTTTACAGAGAAAATGGTGTGGGCAACAAAAAGAGAAATTGACTTTGATGGCGTTATAACCCATTTGGAGAAAAATAGAGCCGTAGTCAAACAGAGCAGTAGTCATTTGGAGAAAAATTGATGGCGTTTTCAAAGCAGTAGTCAAACAACCATTATTGCCTTATATTTTTGATGGTGGGTTGCCTCGTAATGTTTGACAGAGAGTGAGAGAGCGCGAGACAATCAAGCCCCACCCGACCAGCAGCTCGTCGAGGTCGAAAGCCAGATCTATGGGCTCGAGGTTTGTAGTGAGGGTGGTGTCGGATTCACTATGATGGTTTGGGTGGTTTGACAGTGATGGGAATGAGAGAGAGTAGATGGTGGTTTTGGCGACTGGTGTTGTGCTTTGGGTAGCTTTGTTGATGGTTAGGGTATGGGAGGAGGCAGTCGAGCTAGGGTGGAGATATGAGGGTGGAGATATGAAGAGAATGAGTGAGATAATTTTCATTTGATTGATTGATTTTGATGAATTTTTCAATTTGCCCTTAATTTTGACAGAAAATTTAACTTAGTTGACGGAAAGACCAATGATGCGATGTGAAATCTAATTGAAACACCACGGTTACAATTTAGCAATGTGAGTAGGGGTGGCAATTTCGGACACGACCCAATACACGTACGATAAAAAAACAGGTCAATTTTGGGTCAACCCATTTAATAAACGGGTGGGTTTCGGGTCAATCTGCTAACCCACTATAATACCTGTCTAATCCATTTATTAAACAGGTCGTGTCAACCCGTGTACAACCCACTAACCCGCTAAAAAAAAAGAGAGAAATGGAGACTTCAACACACACACAAGGGGTTTCAAACCCCTACCACCCTCATTTCTCTTAAGTGCCTTATTCACCATGCTAAATACAACTTTGTGATTTTATGGTATGCCTTTTGATATTTATAATATTTCTTTTTCTTTTGAGCTTTCCTTTCTTTTCCATCTTTTTTTTCCCCTTTCTTTTCATTCTTTCTTCTTTCTCCTCTTTTTTTTTTCTTTCTTTTCACTCTCTTTAGTTTTCTCTGATCTCTATTTTTTCTTTCTTTCTTTCCTTCAATCTTCTCTCTCTCTCTCTCTCTCTCTCTCTCTCTCTCTATATATATATATATATTTTTTTTCCCTTTCTTTTCCTTCTCTCTTCTCTCCTCTCTCTATCTTTTTTTCTTTCTTTTCCTTATATTTTCTCTACTCTCTCTGTTTTTTAATTTAAATTTTTCAGTTGTGAGTTTCGTAACATGCATGTTATTATTCATGAACCCGTATACGACTCAAAACCCGCAAAATAAAAGACGACCCGAACCCGACACGATACGTTTATTAAATGGGTTGGGTTCAGGTTAAGCATTCTTGACATGTTTATTATCCCGACACGACACGAACCCGACACGACACGACCCATTGCCAGCCCTAAATGTGAGGGACGAAAAGTAAAGTTGGGTCTTATTTGAGAGACCATTACTACAATTTTGCATATTTTTTAATATACAAGCTAAGTTGAGAGAGGGGGAGTTCAAACTTACTTTGGGGGTGTATTCAATTAGGATTTTAGAGCATTTAAATTTTTGTTTGTTTAAGTGCTAGATTTCATAGAACTGTATGGAGCTTTAGATTTCGCATAGACTTTCAGAAGACTTCTAATAATTTTTTTTATAAACTTTCTTGAGATTTGTATGGCTTTTATTCCAGACTTTTATAATTTTTTTAACATAGTTTTTTTTTTAAAAACGAATGCTAACTTTGGCATCCTTACCCAGATGAAGCACTACATCATGCAGCAGGCTGGTTCATAGCATATATGTTGAGATGAGAAAATTTCTGTACTGAGGGATGAGAAAATTTATGCACTGATGTTGAGATGTTTTGATACTTGATTTGTACCAATATTACAACTCTAAGTAGATGGAAGTACATGATTTGTACCAAGATTGCATTGATGTTTGTGGGCGGCTTTTTGGTTCCGACAGCTACTAGGGGCATGGGCTGCAGAAGATCCAAATGTGTGAAAATTGCCCCTGGGTCTAAGTTTAAGAATCAGACCCTAAGAATGCTTTGAAAGGGAAGCTGAGCCTTGAGAAGCACCTTGGTTACCTTCACCAGCAAAACTAACAGTCGCTTACAGGTAGATTCTTAGCTTGACATGAAAAGCTTGTGACATAGAAGCAAAGCAGTCACGAGTTTAGCATTAAAGAGAGAGAGGGTTGTGATTTCCTATGAGAAACATGGGTTTAAGGTAAAGGGAGAAGAGTATTTTGAGAGGATTCGTTGAAGAGAGAGAGAGAGATGGGAAGAACAATAGGTGTGTTGAGTAATTTTCCGGCAGCCTGACAAAAACTATGTCAGACTCTGGAATGGCTTGCTAGAAGAGAAAATGAGAGGAGATGGAGGAATAGGGCACGAAATTGCAGAGGTTTTAGGGATGAGAGATGAAGCTTGCTATCTGGATGTGTATTATATCTAGGGGTGAAGTAATGGGTGTGGTTGTTTGATGGTAGGAGATGGCCCTTTTTATAGCCGCTGGAAGCTTCTCCTTTCCAAGAAACCCTAATGGTTTCTCTCCAATTTTGCCAAGTCTCCCCTTTCATTTCTCTTCTCTCCTTTCGACTCACCTCATTTTGTGAAATATTCCTTTGTCCAAACACACAAAGACATGATTTTTGGGAGCTCTAAGGCTTTCCCGCAGCTGCTTCAGTGTTGAACTCCCATTTTTGACTACCTACTCACCTTCTTTCCTTCCCTCTTCCATGGCAAGGGCGTTGGTTTGAAGGGTGCTTGTGCACACTAATACCCATTGGTTCTTTGCGTGTTCTACCTTGATGTTTGTTTTTGCCCTGTGCTGAAGCCTCCCAGCAGCTTACATACATGGATATTTTGGCTTTCATTGTGGCCCTTGTTTCAAAGCAATGCTGGAGATTGCAGATATTGTCTTTGGTTTCTTGGGCTTTCCTAAGGTGATGGGTTAACCCATTTAAGGAAATGAGCTAATTTCCTAAAGTGATAGGCTATTTTATTGAGATGATTGGCTAATTTTTTTCTTCTAAAGTATTGGGCTTTTTTATCTCTTTTATGCTTACCCACATATTTGGGCTCAAGAAATGGGCTTGAGTTTTAGGGCTCCCAAGCGGCCCAAAACTTCCATTTCTCGGCTCATCAATGGACCTCATGAAAGCTCGTTATCATCTATACCACAACCCACTCAGCAAGTCTCAGGCATTTGTGTGGATCAAAACGGGCCTCAGGTGTCTGTGCATGAAAACCAGAGTCGGCCTCTTTTTCCTGGAGGGATCTGAATGGACTCAACAATGTTTTCGCGGGCCGCCTGCATCCTTTGCCTTCAGATCTGGTTTCGAACCGTGACATTAGCCTCCTTGTCCCCTTCATCACCAACCAGATTTATACTAGTTTCCATGGGAGGCCTCGCCTTGCGTCCCACCCCCTGAATTTCTTTCTTATTCCAATCCTCTAACAAATTTAACATTGTTTTACAAATAACTCTGTACCCTTCCCTATCTTCCGGACTAGGAAGGAGTGGATCTTCAAGACTAGGAACATTCACATCTTCAGAAGTAGGAACCTTGTGAGGTTGTTGGTCCACTTGTTTGTCACCAACTGAAGTCTCAATTTCAGCAGCTTCGACTTCCATGGTCGGAAGCCTTCCACAATATCAGCAGGACTTCCGCTTCCCTTTGAGCCCTTGTATATGCATGGCTGGAAAAGCTTCCACTCCATCAGCAGGACTGTTTCCCTTTCAGCCCCTTCCACTCCATCATAGACTATTGCTTCCATTTCAGCCTGCTCAGATGCATGCCGGGAAGGTTTCACTCCATCACCTGCAACTTGTGCGTCCATTTTAGGCCCTGCTGAAGTCGGAGTAGTAAGTTCATTCAAGGGTGACATTTCATTCTGCCCTCCTTCATTCATCTGAGCAGTACACACTTCCTCATGCCATTCTCCACCATATAATTTTTTTAACTCCTCCATCTCCAATTTTAAATAATGTTCCACTGAAGCAATTGTTAGGGTCAAATCTCGAATAGCCTTTTTATTTCTGTCACACTCCTTCTCATGCTTCAAACAGTTCTTGTCTACAATAGCTTCCAAGTCACGAACTCTGTTCCTAAGGCCCCGATTTGAACTACGTAGCTTTGCCAACTCATCCTTAGTGCTTTCTAATTGATGCTTCAACCTGCCAAAGTCATTAAAAGACCCTTTGCCCTGCATAAAGTTATAATGCAACAGTTAGAAAGCTTACAAAAAATAAGAAAACTATTTCCACTTATTTCGTATCGCATTGTCTACATTTTCACAACATTGGAAAAAGGTCATGCTCACCTTAGAAGAGGAGGGAAGGGTAGTCGTTTCCTCAACATCCGCCTCTTTTTCTTCACTAGAAGTGCTGGTTTTGTCTTCGCCCTCATCCCCAAACAATTGAACAATTTCTTCATTGTTCTCATCATCACCCCAACTCCAGTAAGGTTGTTGCTTCTCAATATCAGTCGGCCGGAGAAGTTGCACATCAACCTCCATTTGAAACACATCTAATAAATCAGTGAACTTTGTACTTGTTCCTAATCATAACATGAGTAATACAAACTGAACTAACCTCAAAGTTTTCATAAACCTGACTCATAACCTCCCGAAAACGGGCCACCGTGTTGCTTCTCCAATGTAATATTCGAGGGATGTGCTTATTGTCTTCATGGACCGTGACATGCAATGCTTCCAATGCTGGGAAGACTTCAAAAGCCCAAATCTGTTGACAACAATCAAACATCAAAATCTGTACATGTATTTAAATGAACTAAAACATTGTTGGATATGTGTTCACCTGAAGAGCGAAGCCAAACCCCCTTATGATGTACTCTCTGGCTCAACTGCATTCCATTCTTGTCTGCGCTCTCTTCTTCCCACGTTTGTTGGGCTTTTTTCTATTTTGGGGCACCTTCACTTGTTGGTAATCAGGAGAAACTGCGCTCAAAAGTGAAGCATTTGTCATCGCATATGACACGGCACCCCATGGATACTTGTCAAACTCTTCTAAGTCTTCAGCCAACTTCAAATAGCGCATGTCAATAAGCACATGCTTTTCAGTACCCAATAGCACAAAAATGGCAAAATAGACCATTCCAAGTTTTAACGCATCGTCATCATCTGTGCACTTGATGAAGGCAGTGTGTAGGTCCAAAAGGGTGGGAGGTTTATTGCTATCTGAAGTATTTTCGCTCAAGGAGCAGTTTTCATTTGTCGCCTTCGGAATGAAAGGGAGCTTTCCGAACCTTAGGCCCGTGATGAGGCAAAAGTGTTGGGCTGTGAATTGTATCAACTTGTTACCCACAATGAATTTTATCCCGTTCACCTGTGTAACTGTCTTAGGATCAGCCTTCCTCATAAACAGCCCATGGACAACTTGTGAATTCCACTTCAGGTCCTCTATCAGTAATAGATGACCAAAACAACTCCCCTCGAACCTCTCAGAATCGCTGCGTATTGAACTTCGCCTTTATTGTTGTAATGGCGGTCCTTGCGTGTGAAAGGGCAAATGGCTTTCCTTCGTACTTCTCATCCTCAGGAATCATAAGCTTTGCTTTACAAGCCATTCTAGAGTTCCCTGCACAACAACATCATACATATGGATCATTGGTTACCCATATTTCATACGTACATTACTCAAACTAATACTTTTAAGCCATTTAATATATGTATATACGTATGACAAAACCAGAAATGTTTTGAAGCCTCTTTTCTACTCTCCAACTCTCTCCACACTCTGCTGTTATCTACATTCCCTTCTACAAAATCTATATTCGATTCCATCCAAAAACCAAATACCACCCAAGTGTGAAAACAATTTCATGAACCACGGATCCACTTTATACAAGGTTTTGGCGAAATGGCTACAACAATTACTCCAAATGCATCAATGCGTACTAAAATCTACTCATTACCATAGTCATATACATGTCTACTCATATGCAATACAGTAGCACACATGGAACATCAGTATTGACAGTTATGGACTCTGTGTACAAACTAGACACGTTCAAAATGTTATCAGCAACTGCAACTGCTAAACCTAGCTAGATGAACATGAAATTTCTAAACAGATACTAAAGCCCAAAAAAATACCATTTTCAGACATATATGAAAAGCTGCAAGCAAGGAATAACAACAAAATTTAGTGGGTTTTATAGCACAGGGAAAAGAAACATCCCACGCCAACTTACATTAGTATTTCAAATTCACATAATTAACCATTAAGACTGGAAGGGTGCAAACTAAGCTACTAGGTGCTGAAACAGCAATGATACCAACAAATTTACTTATGCATTATTACTCAACAGCTAATTTAGGGCCTAGTGAGGTAAACCTGTGTTATAATGGAATAGCCATTGCCACCAGAATAAATTCCCACACTAAATATGCATCATCAAATGGAACTGAAAACACGCATCACAAACGAACCAATCCCAGATGACAAATACCAACTTGAGGCACTTCATCGTCCACAGAGCAAAATCAATACACCAATACAAGTTTCATCCAAGCATGAAATAATTCACAGTTAAAATACATTATTATTGCAATCTCTGTAATTACTAAACTTCACAACATCAGTCACAGGTTACTGAAATTATCCTTCTCAAATGAAAATGCACAAACTAGTCAATAACAAATACAAAACCAACCTTAGAATCACTCGTTTTGTGCACAGAACCGAATTGGAAATCCCAGCAACACCTACAGAAAATCGCGATTTTTGTCTATGACAGATTGAGCAGGAGAAGGAAGTATGTGAACAAAGTCTGAATCGAAACCAAGATTTAGGGTTTTTTGAGGCTCTAAAGGAGCAGAGGAGAAGAGAAAGACGTTGATTCAAGACATGAAAAGAGAGGGAACTAAGAAATCGTTTAAGGGAGAGAACATTTAACGAAGAAACCCTCTCTTTCACCGTCAAGAACCGCCCCACCAAACCCTAACATTGACTGCAGAGAGAGAACGAGAGAGTGTTACTTAGGTTTTGGGGACAGAGGGAGACATAGAGTGGTGGTGGCCGCTGGAGAGAGAAAGCGCCGACAGAGGAAGAGACGACCGTCACAGAGCTGAGAAAGACAGAGAAGCCACAAGTGTTAGGTCGCCAATCCATGGCCAATAACTCCCCAATAGATATGTTTTTATATGGAGGGCACTGTGGTCATTTCACGTCTCCAAGTGATTATATTAGAATACAATTTGTAGCCTGATTATTTCAGCACACTATTTCTGAATTGTGATTACACCAGCTTATTTCCCTTCTTTATTCTATGTTTGGTTGCCAAGAAAGCTGAGGGTAAAACCCAAAAATGACAAATAGCTTTAAATTTTTTTTTTTTAAGAAAAAAGACACGTGACAAATTTTAAATGGAAGTATCGTGGTGGAAATGATGAATAGTTAATCCATTTTGTACTTCTAAATCTTATAAATCATATGATTTGAATCCTTTAAAATCCTTAAGTAAAAAATTTGAATTATAAAAATCTAAAAATAATTTTTGGTCATAAAATCGATTTGAATATTTTAAAATTCATTTGGTCATTACATTCTGTTTAAATTCTGTAGACATTTTTTATTATCCCTAAAATAGTTTTTGAAAATCCCAATTGAATACATCCCTTATTGTTTTACCAAATTACCCTCGTCATCCACGTCGTCTCCTTGCACACGAGTTCTTTCGTCCCCAATTGCATACCTGCGACCGTGCCGCACCCAGCAAACTACTAGAATCTCGTCTAATTGAGGTTAGCGGCTTTAATTCAATTCGAAAATCATTTCTTTCCTTTCATGTTTGTGTTTTGAAAGTTTTAGAGCTTTTAACATGTTTCGTTTAGCGTTGTAGATTCAATGCAATGTTTGCTTTGCATGAGATGTCAAGACAAATGAGGATTGTGTGTAAGAACGGAGCAGTGTCAGGATTTGGTGGGTTTTTTAGGGCAGCTGGTAATGATGTTGAGGGCCTTGAGGCTTCATATTCGTCAATTCGTCGTTTAAGCTCCAATTGGAATCAAAGTTCCACAAAGGAGCCAATCAGTAATGTTGGTGTCTTATGGTTGTACCCATTTGATTAAATTTGGTTTTTGATTGAATTCTTTCTGATAATCTGTTAATTTGTATGATCCATCAGCTGTTGAAAAACATTCCAGAATTTGTGAAGATAGTGGAAGTTGGTCCAAGGGATGGACTTCAGAATGAGACGCACATTGTTCCTACTGCTGTGAAGGTTAAATTGATTGAAATGCTGGTTGCTTCAGGATTGGATGTTGTTGAGGCTACAAGTTTTGTCTCACCCAAATGGGTTCCGCAGGTACTCCTTTTTTTGTGTCTATTTTGTTTATAAAATGGCATTGGGTCGCTATTCAATTACTAATGTTCTTGTTGCATGCCTCTGAGGGTATATGTTGGAGAAAATGTTACCAAGCAGTTAAGGAACCCAAGGATAATGATGAGACATTCATTGAGCGAACTAAAATTTTATTGAGGATTGCATTTTGACCAGTTAGGAAAAAGGCCTCACTAGTCATTTTGGTTGAATTTGTGTTGTCGAAAGAGCTAGAATGCATTTAGAATTATGTGGCAAAAGTTCTAACCTGGATAATTGAAGATGGTCACACTATAAAAACGTCAAGAGACTTAAGAACTAGGGACAGACTTGAAATATGCAGGGCGTATATGGATCATGGACTATTAAAGGATGTGTTTTGGAGTCGTTAGGTTAAGTAAAAGAAGGAGTAATATAATATAAAGATGCCAATCTCTCTCTCCTACCTAACCAACACCCTCACACTCACCGCAGCCCCCCTCCCTTCCCCTCCCCTCCCCTCTCACATACATTTAATATCAACTATGTCCTAAGCCATAATAAAGGAGAAGGGTTATGGAAGGTTGACAGTACGTATAAATATAAAATTATTAGTCTTCAATCCTTCCTCTTTGTGTCTATTGAATTAACGATTACACAGATAAGGCTGTTCAATGCTGATTGTGATATAAAATTATGGTTTCTTGTCACCAATAAGGCCGGTCAGCGATGTACTTTCTGTTTTATTTTTTAATGTAAAATTGTGGTTTCTTTTAAAGAAAATGCTGATCGTGATAAAGTTTCTCCTTGTAACTAGATCTTCAATGGTTGTGAACTGGTTATTAAACATGATCTTAATATGATATTTTTCTCTTTTACAAAATGTAGTTTTTATTAGAACAAATTTCTTATCTTACAAAACATCTGGTAGTGGCCTCGTTTGCAATCTTTGTTCTTGCTCCTAATATTCACAGGTCAAATAATTTTCAAAACTAGAATTGACAAAGATGCTATTGCAGCTTCATTCTTGAAAATAAGAAGTTTCAAATATAATCAATTTTCTTTTCATTTGGCTTAAATCATCTTGTTGGTTCCTTAGCTATATCATTTTGATTTTATATGATGCATTGGTTATGGTGCTGTCTATGTGTGATCCATCACCTTAGTGTCATGAAAAGTTTGTTAGCAACAATACCTTTATGTTTGATCTGGTGCATGTGGTTGGAAAGGAGCTGGACCATTTATGGATTTTAGCTTCCAATTTTTTAGTGTAAGACAATTTTCAGATACTTTGTTTTTGTGGCTGTTTCACGTCTGCCACTTCTCAGTAATTAATTCTTTGATTTCTAGCTCCCTCTATATATTTAGCTTTTCTTTCTTTTGTTTTCCTTTCTTTTTTACACTGTTTGTATTCTTCTGTCATGCCTTCGTGAAACCTAATGAAATTTTCATCTGCACAAAAAAAGTTTAGAGCATCTTTAAAATTAGATTCTCATTGGCTATGTTTTCTCACGCCCGTATTTTTTTTCCTTCAATTGCAGCTGGCAGATGCAAAAGATGTAATGAAGGTGATTCGGAATGTGGAAGGTGTTAGATTTCCTGTCTTAACTCCTAATCTTAAAGTAAGCACTTTTCAGTGCGAAACAAAACATTATAAATAATAAGAAGATGTGAGACTTATTCATATTGTGTAGAGCTTTCTTATAGGGATTTGAGGCGGCTGTTGCTGCTGGTGCAAAGGAAGTTGCCATCTTTGCCGCAGCTTCTGAGTCTTTTTCAAAATCAAATATAAATTGCAGTATTGAAGATAGTCTCATTCGTTACCATGATGTTGCTACTGCTGCTACAAAGCTTTCAATTCCTGTTCGTGGGTATATCTTCTAACTTCCCTTTTCTTTTGTGTGTGTGTTCATAGGGGGGACGGGGGTGTGTTGTGCACTCCGACTAAAACTAATTACTTTCTTTCAGAATAGTATATTCTTTAAATCCTTTAATATAAACAGATTGAAATAAGCACAGAAGTTTCTTTTTAACAGACTATTTGAAGAAGAGATTTGTAGTATTAAGAACTGGGCTCTATTTTTTTTTGCCCCCCTGGGACTACTTCTTGGCCTTATTACTTATGATTCTGTAAAATGGTAGAAGGTCATCACGGATGATTTTTAACTCTAACCCCTTCAGTCATTGCTACCTTTTAAATTACAGCACTCAATTTTGTTTCTGGAATTATGACAATGATTTTAGACTGGGTACAAAAAAATTGTGTTAATTTTCAATTCCAGCCTGACCCAAAAATGTTAAAATGCAAGTTTTCATGATATTCTACACTTAATAACCTCCTTTCTTTTGTCTGTATTGTCTATAATATATTATTGGTGAATATTATGAATATTTCTGGGGACAACTTTTAAGTTTCAAATGCTTACATTTTTAATTATTTATGGTCACTGCTTTTAAATCATGCAGGAGTAACGTTATATAGTTTAGAAGCAATACGACAATGTAATACTCTCTAATCTTGTTAGGTACATTTCATGTGTTGTGGGGTGTCCAGTGGAAGGAACAGTACTCCCATCACAAGTAGCATATGTGGCCAAAAAGCTTTATGATATGGGTTGCTCTGAAATTTCTCTTGGTGATACGATTGGTGTTGGTACTCCAGGTAATTCTAGTGAAGAATCTTGTTCATTTAGTTGGTTGTTGATATAATTGTTTTGCATCTTGAATATATCTTCCAAAACTTGTAGTTCCCATGTTCCTTGCTAAACTGATTTTCAGACAGTTATAGAATGCACTTGGTCCTTTCTATACTGTACCTTACAATCAATTGGTTGGATTTTTAAACATATAAGATGTTGCATCTATCGAACTCTAGAACTAAGTCTCCCAACTAGAAAAGCAAACAAAAGCATCTGATGCACTTATAAAATAGCTTAGGATAGGCACAGCGTGGCAATTTATTGTGCCTTGAATTTAACATCTATTCCAGCCCTATGTACCTTTAGCATCTCTTTATGACCTCCTAACTACTCTCTAAGTGCATTAACAAAATGAATAAAACAAATAAGTAAATTAAACTGTATAAGCTTTCATGCTATGTGGGTTTTCTGGCCAACTATCAGAGCTACTGTAAACTTTGTCATGGGTTTCTATGTATTTGCTTGTTAATTTTTTTTCCCAGGTACTGTCATTCCAATGCTTGAAGCTGTTACTGATGTGGTCCCCACTGACAAGCTTGCTGTCCATTATCATGACACTTATGGGCAAGCTCTTTCAAACATACTTGCATCACTCCAGGTAATCACACTTTGCATCTTGAATTTAGCTTGAAAATTAAACCATACGTAGGCCGGTGTGACAATTATTGATACGACTCAAATAGACAAAACTAAAGGGTTAGTGTTCTTCAATTGTGTTCGTGCTGAAATTTGACCAAATTAAAACTATCAATAAACAGTTTGTGTTTGTAAGGTTTTGGGAATTTATGAGTGGTTGTGTTCATCTGAAATGAGATTATATACTAGTTATAGGAATAGCTATAAGAAAAGTTCCAAAGGCAATTACTATAACGAAGCGCAATCAAGAGACAAGCAAGGAGGCTACCTAATATGCTAGTACTCCCCTCCCAACTCGGTAGTCAAGAGAGGACGAGTTTGGAGTGCAAAAGCACATAGTAGTGCTTGTGAATCCCTTTAATCAAGAAATTGATAGTCTGATATACACGCTGGACAGATTGACTGACATAGAGTACATGCTCACATTAATAAAGTGATAATCATGCTCAATGAAGTTAGTGCAAGCATGTAATATAGGATTGGAAGTCAATCTGTAGTTCCTTTGCAATACTGCAGAATGCGCTTAATAGGGCCAAGATGTGGAGTTCGAGGTGCCCATAAGTTGAGCAACATCTTGAATAGTAAAGGCAATGAGTCAACTAGGTGGTGACAGTACTCATTAGCATCTAAAAGTGGATCACGCTCTAGTGAGGAAAGCTGTTATCACTCAAAGGTATTCTGGATGTTTCTGTTCACTCAATCATAGAATTGCGACACAAGAAGTCAACGATATACTTAGATTGGAGATGTAAAAGACAGAACTTAGGCAATGCACCTCTAGTCCCAGAAGATAATGAAGACGGCCAAGATCATTTTATCAAAAACTGGAGGTAAATGAGGAGAGTGAACAGGGTGTCTCCATATACATAGTGATCCTAATGTCATCGACAAACAAGAAAAGGACCATTTATTATGGATGTCAAAACACAAACATGGAGTGATCTGACGATTCTGTGAAAACACAGTAAATGAGCAAGGAGCTAAACCATGGAAACCAGGCACAAGGAGCCAGAGTCATGAACATAGTCTAATGAAGCTATGTGAGGAAGCATTCATATAACTAGTGGAGGATCATCCCAAATTGACTACCAAACTAATGACAGTATGGGTTGTGGTTGGCTTAGGATATAGAAATTTAAGCAGCCAAGGCATGATAAGGGATGATATACCTTGCCAGTTGTGTGAAACTACAATCGTTTTATCCCCTCGTGAAGATGAGTAACTAACTATGGATGTTTTTTAACACAGGAAGACGAGTGTGGGACGGAGATCAATAAGGGGAGACAAACTGGGGAGGAGATTCATAACATGGACTTCAATTGAAACTGTGTCAACCAAGATTGAGGAAGACAAAACTGAACTGAGAAACGTAGAAGCTATCTGAGTAATATGGCGAAGCTTTAGTTCAGCTGTACCATTCTTATTCTAGTGTGTGACAACAGGACTGGTGGCAGTGAACCCCAATGACATTGCAAAATAATGTCACTCAAATCCCAATTACTTCGAAAAGATATAAAAAACAACCAAAGCAACCTTTAGGGAATGTACGAAAGGTATTAAAATGTTTAGGAGCCTTGGATTCTCTAATCTTAGGATACCCAAGTGAGTAAAATCATCAGTACATAGGAGATGTGTGGACCTTCTCAGTGCACATCCATGACAAAAAGATTTTGAAGTAAGAGCCTAGAAGACAACATTTTATTGGACCCTAAATACAACATGACTTTATGAGGTTAGGTATTGGACCCAGCGTACCATGTCAAACTAATTACAAATTAATAGGTATTGTTTAAACGGGTACCTAAAATGATGTTTGCATTAAATTGGTCAAGTGAATTATAATGAATAAAAGTGCTGAGTTGGGTATTTAATCATCAAACCTCATTATGACTTGACTCACCTGCATGCTACATGTGTTTTGCCTTGTTTGTTCAATAATCATGTTGTGTTGTGATTAGCGAAAATTAAATACATTAGTAATCAGTGTTGTCTTCTTGTCGCCCAATTAGTCGAAATGTCGAATACTTGTGAAACAGACAAACACCATATGCCAGCCAACCTGACTCATCACCCTTACCTGTGAGTGCTGTGAGTCTCTCTGGCATTTGGTAGAGCTAGATTATACTTGCGACGCTCTCCTGACATTGATTGTGGAACTGTGGTGGGAGTTAGCTACAAAGTGATATTTAAAATTGCGTGCATGAACTAGTCGGCTTCTCAAGAAAGACATATGTTAGAATTGTCCTATACGGAATACAAAAAGGAGAAAAGATAAAATTTGAAAAGATCTGAACTCTGAATATCATCTAGAAAAATATGATGTTCTGCTATACGAGGGGAAGAACCTTCATTTGCAAGCTGAACATCTTACATTGTAAATAAGGTATAGCTGAAGCTTCAATTGTTTGGAGTTTAAGTTTGAGCAATGAGAAATCCCCAAACTGATTACCTTTTGTGTTGATGCGTGATTCTAATGACCATAATTTCAGATTTCCAACTATCTCATAATATTTTAAGGCAATAGAATTGCAATGACAATTTTTCATCTTTGCAGATGGGGATCAGCACAGTGGATTCATCAGTCTCAGGTCTTGGGGGTTGTCCATATGCCAAAGGTGCTTCTGGAAATGTTGCCACGGAGGATGTTGTGTACATGCTAAATGGACTTGGAGTGAAGACGAACGTAGATCTTAAAAAGCTCATGTTGGCTGGGGACTTTATCTGCAAGCACTTGGGGCGCTCATCTGGTTCAAAGACAGCAGTTGCCATGAGTAAAGTTACAGCTCATGCTTCTAAGCTATGAGGTACTCACCTCTCCATTCTGTAACATTATGTAGGACCAGAGCTCCAATTCATAGGATATAACAAGCTGATTGAGCATAAGTGTTGTGGGGCAATAGAGTGTATATCTGAAATCAAGAGCCAAGAGGGGCAGTTACTTTGAGACATTTTGGTGATGTGAAATGTAAAAATCAAAGTACATTGGTGAAATAATAAGGTGAATAAATTTGGAAAATCGAAGGGGACTAGATGAAGACCAAAGACTGACATGGGTAAAAGTGATTGAAAAGGATGTTGTATGCTGGTGATTTATGGAATATAATTTTTTGAAAAGGATTGACAAGAAAGTCCTAGTCATTCCATTCGAGATTCTTCTTGTTCTAAGTCCACTGCTTTTTGTTCATCTTAATGGTCAATTTTGATCGGTCAGGGGTGGGCTGGTAGCTTTAGTTTCTAGTGTTAGCTCTGATGTACATATATAAGGGCAGAAGCCTCAAACAGTGAAACATTCAAAAAAATGCCCATGCTTAACAAAAATATTAGAACACTACACTCTCTTAGCCTCCTACCCCTAGATCGACATATATGGACTTTGATTTGGTGGCTTCTTTTTCCAACAAATCATATTTTTTCATATTAAATAAATACTACAATAAATCCTCAATTTTTAGTCGCATATTAAATCCTCAATAAATAAATACTACAATAAATTCTCAATTTTTAATATCTGAACATATTATAATTTTTTCCTTCTATAAATTTAATATGCTAACATGAGTTTCTTTTTTTAATAAAAGAAATTCAAGTTAAATGGCCCAAGCATAGACTCGAACCAAGCACGGCACGAGCACAAACTTAGATTAATGTGGACTTGGCTTTTGGGTTGGGCCAAAATTAACAATTTGAATAAATGGGCTAGTACGGTACAACTTAATTAATTAAACCAACTGGTTCAATCTGACCTGAATAACATAGCGGCACAAATTTAAATAGACCGGGCCACTTTTAACGTAGAGGGATACTTTCATCCATTGGAGCAAATTTTATCTATAATTAAAGAAAAGTAGCTTTGAGATTCAATACCTTTTGATGACACATAAACTTACATTCCATTTTTTTTTTACGGCCAACATTGTTTTGTAACAATTAAGGACAATTCACATTCTATGTGTCTATGTGAAAAGTTAAAGCACAACTTACAATTGGTAAAAACTGAAGAATAACCGACTTTGTACGCAGCCTCAAGCGCTGTGCCGATCTTGAGTTTTCTTCCCTTTTATGGGACTTGTCGCCCGGCAGTCTCCCACCTTTTTGATCTTCTTTCTTAAATATTTGGCTATGGTTCTTGGATCTATGGAGGAAGGCTCTCCGGTAGTGCTAAGCAAGTTCTTCTCTAAGAGGTTTCAACCGAGGAAGCTTGCGAGCCTAAGCCCAACCCTAATTGTCCTGAATGCAGATCTGATGGAAGACCTTGAGGTGCCTTTTGTCACGGGTCGCACATAGACAAGTGCTACCTTGACTCCGTTAGAACATCTATGCGCTTAAGAGGAAGTCTAAGTGTGGAAAAGGCTAGAGCTTAAGAGCTAGAATGGTTGGTGTTGGCCGGGTTGCACTTGTGAAGGGTATTTTGGGTATTTCTGAAGGTTACGGGAGGACCCTGAAGAAGCTAAGAATACCGGGACGTTCGTAATGTTGAGACGCAGGAAACGCAACTCGACGGTTCGCCATTCGGAGTTCGCATGAGGGAGTTATGCCCAATTATGACTTCTCATGCATAGGTGATGTTCCCTCATGGCAGAAGGCTAAATGCATAAAATGCTATATAGGGGGTGACATGGTGTCATGCTCTCCACCACCCCTGGTGCTTACACCCTTGTGGCACTAATCGAGCATCCTTATGACATTGGAGATAGTCATAAGGGCGAGCATAAGATTGTTGAAGGATAATCTGTGTCTCCGAGGGAAAGGAATTCCGAGGACAAGACGAACATGTGGGGCCGTTCGTATTGCGCATCGTGGTAAAGAGTGAGGTCAACGTATGCCATTCGCTATGCCATTGGCTAGCGAGGCATTTGACAATACTCGATGGACTTGGCTTGGGTTTGGCCTTGTCCAAGATGGAAGGAAGATATTCGGATGCCGGTACACATGGGTTGCGACCCCATGCAATGCATAGAGGGTTATGTGAGACATTCGGAATACATATGTCGCCAAGGCTTGGGCGACATGCAAGTAGGACAGCTTGCGTGTATAGCTTGAGGATGTGGGCTATCGTGGACGCTAAAGGAATGACCGACAGAAGTGTGGGTAAACCGATGGTGTGTTGGATCGCTATGTCTTGACTTGGACATGAGCGAGCCATGAGTTAAGCATGCGACGTGGTCGATGCAGTTGACGTGTCTTATGCAACGCTTGATGTATGGGCGTCGAGGGTTCGTTGCCGGATGCGGAGTGATTGTATTGTCACATGGTAGTGTGACTCGTTGTCTAGGGGAAGACGACACATGAAGGGGAACCTCTCGCGGAGTTGTGAGAGTCATGAATATCATGAAGTGGGAGAAGGCGTTGGGATCCGAAGAGATCCTAGGCCGCACGGTGTGCTTTGAGTGGCGAAATTTGTGTTTCGCTTCGCCGCGCCGCGCCGCTTGCTCATCCCGTGACAAGTGGTATCAGAGCGAAAGCTCTAATGATTCGAAGAAGGATGTCAAAGAGCCGATCAATTCAGATGGTGGCTTCTGCTCAAATGATTCGCACCTTTGATACAAACAGTGAAGCTCTGATCCCAGGACAAATGGTATTAGGGTTGATCGATTCAGATGGTGGTTTCTGTGTGAGGGATTCATACCTAGAAGAGATTGGTGATGGAGAAACTTTGATAGCAAGGTAGCGGGTCATTGCCTGTGATAGGTAGTAGACTTGCGAAGTTGGATGAAGAACCCAACGTCACCGTGGATGATTGTTGGAATCAGGTTGTGTGACGGATGATGGAAACCCGTCTTGGTGCTGGATCCTATGGAAAAGTGAAGGTATTCAAAAAGATTGCCTCGAAGTTCTGAGAAGACATCAAGCAGGATGACTCTAAGATGTGGGATGATGGTTGGTTTTGTTGCTCGGTTGCCTAGTTTTCTAATCCGCGCACCAAGCGCCCGGAAGTTGGGTAGGCAGGGGTTCTGACTTGTGACGAAGGATGTTGCTTGTTCAGTTTAGGATGTGGGGAGGATGGGAGCGCGAGTTTGGCGAGAGTGTTGAAAATTGACTAGCACTCGAACCATGACATACCATTGAGGTTGTAGTAAACTTTGTTGGCAACAAGTGTTGAGCAGACAGTGCAAGACCCTTGTTCAGGGAAGATTTGTGAGGGCGGAAGACCGAAAGGGGGCTGTCTTTGAAGGAAGTAAGTTGCTGACGAACTAGGCTCTATTGAGGGAGTAAGTTGCAGAAGGATTAAGCTTTAAAGAAGAAGTCGCTCAAGTGGTTGCTCTTGCAACTGTGGAGAACGTGGGGGTGATGCACAATGTTTGACACATGGTTGCGAGCTAATATTCGGAATGCTGGAGTGTTCCAAAGGTGGATCCCAGAGTCTTTCTTGTGAGGATGGTGGCTAAGGACATAGTACGTCCGCACTTTGTGGGAGGCCGAAGATGGAGTAACTTGAGGGAGGATGTCTTACTTGTTCCCTTGGGGATGCTACGGAAGTATGTTCTACCAAGTTCAAGTTCGAGCGTTGGTTAGGTGGTTCTACTCGTAGTAGGGATGACATTGAACCTTGGTGAGTTGCCAAGGCCTAAAGTGTTGTAGAGCTTTGCTTCGGAGGTACGTTGACGTGAGGGTGCGTCGATGAGATAAGTGGGGGAGACCCACGAAGTTCATTGGAGACAATGGCAGTGGAGCTTGGTGAGAGTGCCGAAGATTGGCAATACTCAAACCATCGCATGCCATAAGCGGTTGTGTTGAAGTCGGTTGGTGATGAGTGTTGAACGGATGGTGTAAGACCGTTGTTCGGGGAAAGGTTGTGGGAGCTCAAGACCGAAATGGTGCAGTCTTTGAAGGGAGTAAGTCGCTGACGGGCTAGGCTCCATTGAGGGGGTAAGTCGCTGACGGGCTAGGCTTTAATGAAGGAGTCACTTAAGTGGTTGCTCTTACAATTGTTGAGAACAGGTGGGTGAGGCACAATGGTTGACACAAGGTTGCTAACTGATTTTCGGAACGAGGGAGTGTTCCAAAGAGGTAGATCCCGAAGTCTCACTTGTGAGCATGGTTTCTAAGGACATGGAGTCTGTCCGCACTCGATGGCAGACAATGTTGGAGTAACTTGGGTGTTGACAGCTTACTTGTTCCCGTGGGGATGCTATAGAAGTGGTTCTGCCGAGTCCGAGTTTGGGCGTTGGTAGTCAGGTAGTTCTACTCGTAGTAGGGATGATGTCTAACCTTGGTGAATTGTGATGGCCTAAGTGTGGTGGAACTTTGCTGTGGAGACACCTTGAGGTGAAGGTGTGCCAACGAGATAGGAAGGGGAGAACCTCGAATGCCTTGGAAGTATGGCAGTGCAGGAGCACAAACAAATGGAGGTGCCGTGGAGGACACACGGTTGGCTTTCGAGTCACGCTGAGGGGCGCATCTTTTTAATATGGAAAATGTGGAAGTACTTGACCAACGAGCTATGTGATTGTTCTATGGTTAAGTGCAACAAGAGACAAAGGTCTCGGCCCAAGAGAGGGAAGGAATACAACTTTGAAAGATAAGTTAAGAAGGGTTAAGGCAGTGGTGCTTTGTGGTCCTTGGAGCGAAGAGAAGAGGATATTCCTATATGGTGTTGTTATGCAACAATGCAGTGGGCATGTCGACGAGGACGTCGCCATTATCAGTGGGGGAGAATGTCACGGTTCGCACATAAGTGAGTGATATCGTGATTCGAAGTTGACGGTGGGGCACGTCGGACGAGGACGTCGACACTATCAGTGGGGGAGAATGTCACGGGTCGCACATAGACAAGTGCTACCGTGACTCCGTTGGAACATCTATGCGCTTAAGAGGAAGTCTAAGTGTGGAAAAGGCTAGAGCTTAAGAGCTAGAATGGTTGGTGTTGGCCAGGTTGCACTTGTGAAGGGTATTTTGGGTATTTCTGAAGGTTACGGGAGGACCCTGAAGAAGCTAAGAATACCGGGACTTTCGTAATGTTGAGACGCAGAAACGCGAATCGACGGTTCGCCATTCGGAGTTCGTATGAGGGAGTTATGCCCAATTATGACTCCTCGTGCATAGGTGATGTTCCCTCCTGGCAGAAGGCTAAATGCATAAAATGCTATATAGGGGGTGACATGGTGTCATGCTCTCCACCACCCCTGGTGCTTACACCCTTGTGGCACTAAGCGAGCATCCTTATGACATTGGAGATAGTCATAAGGGCGGGCATAAGATTGTTGAAGGATAATCTGTGTCTCCGAGGGAAAGGAATTCCGAGGGACGAACACGTGGGGCGTTCGTATTGCGCATCGTGGTAAAGAGTGAGGTCAACGTATGGCATTCGCTATGCCATTGGCTAGCGAGGCATTTGACAATACTCGATGGACTTGGCTTGGGTTTGGCCTTGTCCAAGATGGAAGGAAGATATTCGGATGCCGGTACGCATGGGTTGCGACCCCATGCAATGCATAGAGGGTTATGTGGGACATTCGGAATACATATGTCGCCAAGGCTTGGGCGACATGCAAGTAGGACAGCTTGCGTGTATAGCTTGAGGATGTGGGCTATCGTGGACGCTAAAGGAATGACCGACAGAAGTGTGGGTAAACCGATGGTGTGTTGGATCGCTATGTCTTGACTTGGACATGAGCGAGCCATGAGTTAAGCATGCGACGTGGTCGATGCAGTTGACGTGTCTTATGCAACGCTTGATGTATGGGCGTCGAGGGTTCGTTGCCGGATGCGGAGTGATTGTATTGTCACATGGTAGTGTGACTCGTTGTCTAGGGGAAGACGACACATGAAGGGGAACCTCTCGCGGAGTTGTGAGAGTCATGAATATCATGAAGTGGGAGAAGGCTGATTGGGATCCTGAAGAGATCCTAGGCCGCATGTGTGCTTTGAGTGGCGAAATTTGTGTTTCGCTTCGCGCCGCCGCTCGCTCATCCCTTGACACTTTGCTGCAGAGCTCGTTTGTGGGGACCTGACAACTTTGGGGATAAGATGATGAACAAAGTCAATTTGGTTAAAAACGTGGGTATTGATGTTGATTCCCTTGATGATAATTATGCTTGATCTGTGATGCGATGATGTGGTGGTTTCTCGTGACGATAAGGGACCCAGTATCCAATTCTTTGAGCGAGCAATGGATCGCATCTGTAAACCTTGGAAGAATGCTTTAATTGTGAAATTGCTTGGTAGGTCGCATACTTATAACTATATTCATGATCGTTTGCAGCAGAATTGGAGTTTGAAAGGTGGTTGGAAGCTAGTGGATTTGGTGAATGACTATTTTGTAGTGAAATTTGAGTGTAGTGAAATTTGAGTTAGAGGAGGATTTAGATTTTGTGTTAACTGAGGGTCCTTAGATTGTTGCTGGGCAGTATCTGGTTTACTGAAATGGAGGCCTGATTTTTGTCCAGGGACTGCACATATCACTCGAATGGCGGCTTGGATCAGAGTATTAGCAATTCAACTGGAGTGCTTTGATGTTTGGGCTTGGAAGAGGATTGGGAATTTGTTGGGTAAGTTGCTTAAGATTGATGCTCTAACTACTGCTCAGAATAGGGGTAAATTTGCCCGGCTTTGTGTGGAATTGGATCTCACGAAACCTCTTGAGGCTTTTATTCAAATTAACCAAGTGTGGTATAACATAGAGTATGAAGGTCTTCCTGATATCTGTTATTTGTGTGGCCATTATGGGCATAAGAGGGAGCATTGTACTTTGAAAGAGAAGTTTGCCTCAGACGGACACAGGCGAGTCATCTGCTGGTGCGGAGGTGGGTGCTGATAGTGTTATAGGTCAAGAAGAGAATAGTAAGGAGTTGGAGAATCTTCAAGGTCCTTGGATGAATGTACCACCATGGAGGCGGCCAAAGAATATGTCTAAGGGGATGGTTAACCAAGGTTCTGGTTCTATGAACCAAGGCTCTCGTTTTGATGCTTTGAGGAAGGTTAGTGAATGTTTGTGCCTAATAAATCACGGTCATAAACTGACCGAATGGACCTCTCTCGGCCCTAGCATCTACTCATGAACTGAAACGCCACGTTTCATTAGGCATTTCGCCTTCCGAAAACAAAAGAAAAGCTGCAAAGACAGAATCCTCTCGGCCTCGCGACTGCGGTATTTTAAGCCGAAGCCAAAGGCCGTAAAGGACATGGCAGAAGGTACTGAGGTTAAATAGCCACGTGGCCTCAGGGTCCCACGCCCCATTTATGAGCAAATATTCTCACAAGTAATCTTACAACTTAAGGTCAGACCACCAACCACCAAACTAGGGCATTAAATGCATTCCCACGCCCAATGGGGCAGAACCCACGATCAGGGCGGTGGCGAGATTTATCCGAATCCATGGGGGTCACACCACTATGCTTCACGATCCCAAATGCCGATTTGACTACCCATTTACCCCGATCTGACTCCACCATGCAGATCTTTTCGACCTCGATTGTCCCTCCAAGACTCCCCCTATAAATACTAAGCTCAAGACTACATTCAAGGGGTTCAAACATCAAACCAAAAACCTCCCACGGAGCAAATTATATTTTCATGTAATGCACTTTCAATACCTTTATTTGCTTTCCTAGGAGTAGTGGTAGATTGTAAGGAAAATCCATTCATCAAATATATCATACGACCCTTGATTTTCAAGGCGCCGGAGCACCATCTTTGTTGTCATCTCATTCACCTCATATATCATACGACCGTCGCTCTCGAGCAACGCGCGGAGCACTCCTAAAACCCGCCACCAACACCACCATTAAACGGCCTTATAGCTCAGGCCGTGAACTTGACGGCCGAGATCAGTTCCTCTCTCGGTCACAATTGTTTGATCAGGAGTCGAACTCGAAACAGGCGCATCATTTAACCATCTTTACCCAAACCTCATCACCATCTCGACGCACGGTAGACCTGCTGGTACGCCCGCGCACAACCACCCCGCATCCAAAGAAGGGCGTCACATGTTAATGCACATCCTCGGCCTGGAGCACCAGGCCGTGAGATTTGCGCAGCCAACAGTGAAGATTTTGGGTTTGATAATGTTGACTCTGGTGGTATGGTAGCTCAAGGGACTACAGGGAAGTCTTTTGCTTATAAAAATGGTGCTGGTTTTGAGAAGAAAATCTGGACTAAGACTAGGCAAACCAATGGTGGGAGCAGGGTTGTGCTTGGTGATATTTATAATAAGCATGGTAAGTCAAAGGCTTCTGGATTATTTGGTGGTAAAATAAATGTGGGTTTGTCTAGGCTTTCTAATAGTAGTGTGAATGCTAAAGGTAAGAAGGTTGTGAATGAGAGAAGGGCTCCTGTTTTCGAATATGTGAATACTCATTTGGATTCTTGGGAGAAGGATCAGAGTTTGTATCAAGAGAAGGGTGTCTATATATTTGGACATCAACCTCCAAATATAGCTAATAAAGATGATAGGCATGGAATTGATTGTGAGTTTTTTGATGATGTTGCTTCGTCTCTTCATGATGGTCAATTTTTGATGAAGGGATGGACGTCTCTACAGGTAAAGTGAATGATTCTAGTGGGAATGTGGTTAGCAATGCCTTCAACAATGGTGAAGGTAAGCCGTTTGGCTTTTAATTGTAGGGTTTAGCCCTTATGGTTTCCTTTCCTACTGTTGTTTGTTGATGGATATTCTTTGTTGGAATGCTAGAGGTGCTGCTTGCACTAAATTTAGATACACTATGTTGGAATTGATTCATGTTCATCGTGTTGATATTCTGTTTGTCCGTGAGCCGAGAATTGGGGGGGCAAAAGCTCTTGATGTGGTGAAGTCGTTGGGTTTTTCGTGCTTTGAGGTGGTTGATCCCATTGGGTTTTCTAGTGGTCTTTGGCTTTTGTGGAATGATAATAAGGTTAGAGTTGAAGTAATTGGTACTACTGATCAGTCTATTTCTGCAGCTATTGCTTGGCCTGGTCAAAATCCTTGGTTGTTCACGGCTATTTATGCCACGCCGTGTAGTTCTAAGAGAGTAAAGTTATGGAAGTACTTGAATTTTGTCTCTGAATGTCACCAACTGCCTTGGATTCTTGTGGGGGACTTTAATGACATGTTGAGTTATGATGATAAGTTAAGGGGAGCTCCTCTTTGTAGACTGAAAGGGTTTAGAAGGTGGTTTGATGATAATGGAATGATTAATCTTGGGTATTCTGGACCTAAATATACTTGGAGTAATAAAAGGGTTTATGAAAGAATTGATCGAGCGGTTTGTAATGCTCAGTGGCGAGGACTTTTTGCTGAGGCTTTTGTTAAGCATCTGCTAATAACCAAATCTGACCACTGTCCTATTAAGATAAGTCTTAAATCTAGTTTCTCTTCGTCTCCTAGTTTGCGTCCCTTTCGGTTTGAGGCTATGTGGTTGAAACATGACCACTTTAAGGAGTTCCTTAATCAGCAATGGGCTCTTCTTGATGGGTCTGTTTTGGATAAAACTTGTTCGTTGGTGAAGCCTTTGTTACTTTGGAATTCTAATGTCTTTGGGCACCTAAGGCAAAGAAAGGCTAGGCTCTTAGCTTTTTTGGCTGGTATCCAGAAAGCTATTTGTCAAGGCAGTAATCGTTTCCTGAATAATCTGGAAACCACTCTTATTGATGAGTATAATGGTGTCCTTGAACAGGAGGCTTTGTTTTGGCAACAAAAGTCTCGTGTGAAGTGGCTGCAAGAAGGTGATTGAAATACTAAATTTTTTCATCTCTCTACCTTAATAAGAAGACGGAAAAACAAGATTGAAAGATTGAAAGGGGATAAAGGGGAGTGGATTGAAGGGGCTGTTGGTCTGAAGAAGCTTGCCGTTAATTATTTTGTGGGGCTGTTTGAGCAGGAGCAGTGTAGCTGCATCAATTGGGATCTCCCTCATTTGTTTCCTAGTATTGCGGATGTTGATTTGGTCAATCTTGTTCAAAACATTGATTTCCTTGAGGTTAAAGAGAATTTTGTTTCATATTGGTGGTCTAAAAGCCCCTAGAGTTGATGGTTTTCCTGCATGCTTTTTCCAAAATAAGTGGGATCTCTGCGGGAGTGACATTTATAGTATGGTTTGCCAAACTTTTATCTCCTGCAGTATTCTAGATGGTTTGAACTCTACCTTAATCACCTTGGTTCCTAAAGTTGATAATCCTTCTTCCATGGTGCATTTTAGGCCCATTAGTTTGTGTTGTACCTTATATAAAGTTATTTCTAAGGTTTTGGTTGCTTGATTGAGGCCTATTATGCCTGGTTTGATCAGCCCCAATCAGGTCAATTTTGTGCCTGGGAGGCACATTATAATAACATTCTTATAGCTCAAGAATTAATGCACAAGTTTGGGAATGCTAAGGGGAAAAAAGGTTTTATTGCGTGGAAGATTGACCTGTGTAAAGCCTATGACAGATTGAATTGGCGGTTTATTGAGTTTGTGCTCAAAGAGGTTGGGTTGCCTCTTTCGACTGTCCAATTAATTATGCATTGTGTTTCCTCTGTTAAGTATCAGGTTTGTGTGAATGGTGAGTTGAGTGAGCCTTTTATTCCTCGAAGTGGCATTAGACAAGGCAATCCACTCTCCCCTTATATTTTTGTTCTTTGCATTGAAAAGTTGTCTCACATTATTTTTTATGCTATTAGAAGAAAGAAGTGGATGCCTGTCAAATCGTGCCAGTCTAGTCCTATGGTTTCGCACTTATTTTTTGCAAATGATTTGGTTCTGTTTGCTAAGGCTAGTTCCCAACAAGCTAGGGTGATGAAGGGTTGCCTAGAGTTGTTTTGTATTGCCTCTAGTCAGACTGTAAACTTTGATAAATCTGCTGTTCTTTGCTCCCCTAATACTTATGAGGAGGTGGCAAAAGAAATCAATCTTATATGTGGTTCCCCTCTTACTGAGAATCTAGGGAAGTATTTGGGGATGCCTTTACTTCATTCGAGGATCACTAAGGCTACCTATGGTGGGCTGGTGGATAAAGTTTATGGTAGGTTGGCTTCTTGGAAAAGCAAGGTGTTGTCCGTGGCAGGGAGATCTACTCTTATTCGAGCTGTGACTTCTGCAATTCCTATTTACTCTATGCAGACTGCTAAGCTTCCTATAAGTGTTTGTGAGGAGCTGGATCAGATTAATAAGAATTTTTTCTGGGGAGGCAGTGAGAAAAGACATAAGGTTCACTTGTGCCAATGAGATTTGGTGTGTAGACCAAAGGGCAAAGGTGGGTTGGGGTTTAAAAATCTCATAATATCAACCAAGCTCTTTTAGCCAAGGTGGGGTGGAGGTTGCTTCAGAAGGACACAGGTTTGTGGGCTAGAGGCTAAGTATCTCAAGGGCACTCCATTCTTGATTTAAAGATGACCTCTAGGCACGGTTCTTCCTCAACTTGGAAAGGTATCCTTTTTGGGGCTGAGCTTTTGAATAAGGCTCTGATTTGGAGGCTTGGGAAGGGTGATAGAGTGAATTTTTGGAAGGATACTTGGATTGGTGATTTTCCTCTGATGCAGCAGGTTAATTCTATGGAGGGTGTTGATGTTGATTGTCCTGTTTCTCACTTTTTCAAACATGGCTGGTGGGATGTGGATAAGCTTAACAAATTTCTTGCTGAGGATACGGTTAAGAAAATTACTTCTTTGGCTACTGACTTTGATGGGAGATTGAAGGATATTCGTATATGGAAATATACTGCTAATGGAAGTTTTATTGTGAAATCTGCTTATAATTTGCTGTTTAAATGGCCTGATTGGTCTGACCGTTGGTGCAAAGTCCTATGGAAGATGCGGATTCCTCCTAAATTGCAAATTTTTTGTTGGTTGGTGTATCAGGGGAAAATCCTCTCCAATGAGCAAAGGGTGAGAGGACACCTTACCTTTGATTCATCTTGTCAATGTTGTGGTTGGCCCATTGAATCTGTGCTTCATATCTTGAGGGATTGTTTTAAGGCTAGGGAGGTCTGGTTTCTTTTCCTTAAGGGGGGTGATGCTGAAAGGTTTTTCCAGGATGATTTTAAAGCTTGGCTTCTTAGTAATTTGTGTTCCAAGTCTGTTATTGATCACCAACCTTGGCCGGTGATTTTTGTGTTTACCTACTGGTTTATTTGGAAATGGAGAAACAACAGAGTTTTTAATGTTGAAGCTGAGTTTCATTTTCACCCTAAAAGGATTATTGCTTCTGCAATTTCTGAGTGGCTCAAGGCTTGTCCTAATTCCATCTCCGAAAGGACTCAAGTGCAGGTTATGTTGGCTTGGGAGCCCCTGTGAATGGTGTGTTCAAGTTAAATATTGATGGTTCTCGCAAGGGTGGTATCATCCGTGTTTCCTTTGGGGACTAGATGGGTGGTTTGCTGTCAACTTGGGTATTGGGCAAACTCTGGATGCTGAGCTCTAGGGGTTATTCTTTGGTTTGAAGCTTGCTGCGGCTAAAGGGGTGGCTAGGCTTTCCATTGAAATGGATTCTATGACTGATGTTCAGCTTGTCAAGCAGCATGTTCCTAGTTGTCTTCATCCTTGTGCTGGGGTGACTGCAAGTTGTGTTGCTTTGATGAGGAAGTTTGAGTCTGTTGAGCTTACTCATGTTTATAGAGAGAGGAATGCTGCTGCAGATTGCTTTGCTAATTGGAGTCTGAATATGGATCTGGGGGTTTGCTATTTTGATGATGCTCCAATTTGGATTAGCTCTATTATGATTGATGGCATGTTGGGGGCTGTGAAGCCCCAGATGATTACTATTAGCTAGTTGTTTTTTGCTTCTGGGGCTTTTCTCCCCCTCTTAAAAAAAAAAAAAAAACCCACAACTTACAAGTTATTATTAGCACATTTTTTTATAAAATAAAAAAAGTTTGCTTTCAATTTTTTTTTTCTTTCCTTTTTTAAAGTTTAATATGTGGTGGAAAAGATGTTCCACTCAGGGCCTAGCAACGGCTTCTCCAACCAAATTGTTCGTTTAGTTTAATATTGGATTACGAAATTTCCAAATTAATTAGTCCCATTTTTTATGCTTTTTTGGTGTTGAAGCGAGAGGAGCAAAGCTTAATTTGTGCTTTACGAGGTTTGACTCTATTCTTCATCTCTAATATGTGATTTTCAATATTTCAGCTTGGATTTCTTGTTCTAAAATCATGCTTCAATTGGTTATTTTTATTATTATTATAAAGTTTCTAGATTGTAGATTTTTTAAAATTTATATAATTTGAGCCCCATTTATAGTTATAGGCTTCTATGTGAAACTTCCCATATTTTAACTGTATGGATAAAAAATGAAATTGAGCCAAAGCATAAACACTTAGTTAAATTTAAATTAACTTTAAAAAGTTTTAACCAATAATTCTTGAACTGCTTATCCTACAAAAATCCAACAAAACCACTTTGTTTTAAAAAGAAATATGAATTTTAAACCTTAATTCCAAATTAATGGCAAATGGGATTAGGATTACTCTATCACATTTCATCTTACATATATATTTTTTTTCCTTTTAGTCCGTGAGTATGAAATTGACTAAATCTTAATTCTTTTATTATTCAAGATGGGAATTCAAACTTTGCGAAAAAGGACGGGTTCACTGATTTGACTAATTAACCTAACTCGTGTTTGTGAGAGAATTTAAACTTTGAGTTTCATTAAATTTTGAAAAGAAAAATACGACCAAGAGCATCTTCAACTGATATGTCAAATTACCACATGGACATGAAATAACAAAAATTGAAGGTTAAAGTTGCTTCAACTGAATAGTCAAATCCTACATGAATTTGAAGGCTGGAAGAGATATGTTAAAAATAACATATCAAAAAGCTTGATGTCAAATATTATTTTAATAATTTTTTTGGTCATGGACCCCACTTTTACTCTATTTAAAAACTTTATGCACTATATGGATCCCATTTGGTTTTAAAAATATAATAAAATAATATAATATTTGGCATTTTGAGTGGAGTTAAATTTTTTCCAAAGTATCAAATTGTCACATAAGCCATCAAATTTAAATTTAATATTTAGAATTTGAGTCTAAGTATTGTCATAAGTCGGCACATGGTTGGCAAGGGAGAATAAAATCAAACCTACATGGGCCTGCCCCATAATCATTCTAGACAAAGAAATTAATATGACGGATGGCCTTGGACAAACTCGACCCGAGTCTTCCTCCGTTATCATTAGAATTTCTGATAAGAATTAATTGTCAAATCACTCTAAATCTATGGCTGAAAATAATCTCATCACACTAATATTTTTCAGCACAATAAATAAAGAAAAAATCAAAAATAAAAATCGCAACCCCTTTCATGGGACTTTCCAGATGTGTACATTTCCTTTTCCTTTTTATTTTTAAAAAGAGTGCTCTTCAATCTTTACCCAAAAAAAAAACCTTTCAATTGATCGGGGTTTTTCTCGATTTTTTCTGTGCGATTTGACTCAGATTTCCGGTTTGCCGGTTTGAATGCTCACCACTAATTGATGTGGCAATTTGATAATAAAAAGTTATGAAAGAAAAAAACCCAAGAAAAACAAACTAAAAGCATGGAAATGACCGTCTAGCTAGTTCATGACACTCCTACCCTATGTACCATGCACTTATATTGATATTAAAAGAAAATTTTTTAAAAAAGAAAAAAAGTCCATAAATTATTGGTAAATTAAATCTTTTAAAGATCAAAATTGATATGTTCCTAATCTGCAAGTAGACTTGGATAACCAAATGATTTCAAAGGATTATATGCAAAAGTCCATTGGGAAAAAAAGATCCTATCTTTAACAACAAGAACAACAACTACATAGAATAACACTACCAACCAAGAGGTAAAGCAGAGTCAGCAGACCAAATATTCATAACACCAACAACCCCATTAATGGCATTAATGTTCATACATAATTTTACCTAAAAAAAAAATTTATTCCTATATAATTTTAAACAAATAATTAAGTATAATTCCTCACCAAAAATCTCAAAGGTAAACCTTCATATACATCTGTAAGATCACTTGAAGAACATTTGCTTTGGACAGTTTTAGCACATTCTAACTCATGCATAAAAAAAATGCCACAAAAAAAAAATATCCAAGATGAAGGAAAATATAAAAAGTAGAGAGAGAGATATATAGAAAGAAAAATTTCAAGGATTGAAGGATGGAGAGAGAGAAAGCTGGGTTTCTCTGTAAGCTACAAATGAACTTATCTATTGTGCAGAGGATTTGGGCCAGTGTAGATGGTCCTCTTATCAGCACCAAAAATTTCATCATTTCCATCTTTTTCTGCATTTCTTTTAAACCCACCAACTTGAGGCTTAGCTGGTTTGATTTCAGAAGCAGTTGTTGGAGCAGCTTTGACTCTGGTTGACTTTTCATTTCCAGCTGCTAAGCTTGGAGTCTCCAGCTGAAGTAGAATCAGAACAAGCAAAGACAAGCAGGCCAGCTCTGTTTTCAGGCTCATCTGCTTTCTTCTCTTAACCAAATATTTCATGGCAAGGGCATGGAAATACTTGATGGCTCTCTTTGTCTGTCTTAGACAGATGAAGGTTGATGGTTTCTGAGGCAGAGATGTATGGATTGAGATGACTGAGGATTTTTTGGGAACTATTTGGTTTTGTTTTGCTTGGATGTGTTGGGATTTGAAGAAAAATGGGAAAAAGTCAATGTGAGGGGGTGAGAGTCAAAATGCATAGGATTTAGAACCCAAAATAAAAAGAAAAATGCATAGGATTTGCTGCCTGGCTTCTATAAATATTATGGTGCAAGAGGGTCTCATTGGAAACTTCTTCGCCACTGATTTTTAGAGCCCAAATTTTTACTGGGGAACGCTCAACAACAGAGAGAGAGAGAGAGAGAGAGAGAGAGAGAGAGATGGGCTTCAAATTTCAATTTCCTAAACTGAAAGCTGCAAAGGGGTTCTGCTCAAGCTTTTTATTGTTCTTGGATAATGTGAGGTTAATCATTTTCTTGGGTTTTCCTTTCTTTGGATAAATAAAGGTTTTGCGATATGAAATTTTAACTTGTACCCAACTAGAAATAAAATACTATTTTGTGGGGGTTCCCTACGAGCAATGAGACAAATTGGTAATAAAGGGTAATAATTCGTATAGTTGATTTGCTTTATCTAAATGCTAACAACATCTCATTTTCAACTTCAATACAAGGGAGTTGGGTTCACTGTCTTGGTCAACTAGTTTAATCTGCATTCGCAACTATATCATTTTAGTTTAGATACTACATGAAAATCTAACACTGCAATTTACATGAGGGATTTTCATAAATAGACTTGCTCTAACATAATAAATTTTATATAAAAGCCCTTAAAGTGCTTATTTCGAGAAAAAAAAAATATCCTCAATTAGTCACTTGTCACTTTCTAATTAGTTCTTAATGTGTTACAGTTTTTTCACTTGAAAGTTCAACATTGAGTTTTTCTATATATTGGACTTGAAAGGTTTTATTTATTTGTTTATAAAATTTCATGTTAGAATGGGCCTTTTTGTGAAAAGCTATTTAGGTAACATTTCTTATGTCAGCAACCTCCTCCAAACCAACTCAAGCGACATCTTCTGGCCGGACACCAGACAATGAACTCATCTGAATGGCCAACTTCGGCAATGTCACCCCACTGGCTACTCATCAACAACCTCTTAAGACATCTCCTATTTGGAAAGGAAAACAGAACTATTATGTGACATTGGTGGAGATCGAACTTCTCGCCTAAAAAAAGCAAACACAACCCTTACCAATACTAAGTTAATACATCGTTAATCACTTAGTTTGACCCACTCCATAATGTAATCCCATGATCTGAATTGTTGATTTTTTAGGTCCTCATTCAAGGATTGTTCCCACAAAAATTCTCCAAAATTTGAAGTTGTGTGTAGTGGTTTTGATATTATGGTGAATATGTTATTTATTTATCGGAATTTTGTTGATCTGTTTATTTGATAAGAATTTGATTGCTAAGTGATTTTTTGATTTCAGTGAAATTTTGCATGGATGAACTTCGAATAAGGACCTAAAATTGAACGATTTGGATTATATAATTATGTTATGAAGTAGAACCAAACAAGTGATTCATGGCATATTAACTTGCTAGCTAGTTAGCGCTTGAACGTATTAGAATAATATTTTCACAACAAATATTTTCATAACGATTCATTTTAATTTGGTTCGTACACGATTTGGAACAAAACACTTGCGGTGTTGAATTCTACAAGAATAGACCAGTTTCAAGTCATAAAATTTTGTAAGGTTTAAATCCCTTGTAAATTCTAAATTATCTTTTAAAATTACTAAACAAAAACATTCTTTTGGAACTTTGTGTTGTTATTGGCTCATTGTATAAAGTATGACTTATTCTAGAGTATATAGTTGGTGCATTTTACTTCAAAAACTTACTATCAAATGCAAACACACTAAAAACCATCACTCTTTTTGATAATGAAACACAATGATATCAAACCATGCAGGGATACATACAAACCCTACATGGACATGTAGCAGTAAAATTTGAGGAAGTCGGGTCAAAAATGCACTTGTAGGAATCAGTCTCCTCAACATGGTCATCCCATACAATGGTCCAAATTGATTATTATTAGCTCATCAATAAGTTGTTGATGAAGGATGATGATGAAGAATAGTGTTCATAATTATGTATTCTTATTGTTGCTAGCTAATAATGTCGAGAAGTGACACTCATCTTTTCTTTTAAATCCGTTTTTGGATCTATTTGTATTAAAACAGAATGTTTGTATTGCTTCTTGAAATAATTTAAATATTATGTGTATAATTTGGAATATAAGCAATAATGAATCCAAAGGAATATGAATCGAAGTGAGCATGAATCATTTCAATACACACACGTTCAAGTGTTTACCAACTGTATTCTAGAATTCAAATGAAAATGAAGTTTATTCTCATTAAATTGTTTACTAAATTATCCATAATCGGCGTGAAAACCGATTTGTTAGTTAATAAAACAATTTACGAGAATTTCTTGAAAGTTTGGGTCACAGGAGCTGGAGTGGGACATAACTAGGGCAGACCCGAGTATGAGATTTAATGTTTGTAGTTGTCACTTTCTTAGAGGAAATGATGATGTTTTTGGACACTTTATATTTTTAGAGGAAAAAGATCAAAGTATGAAAGTCATGGATACTCGATTATTTTACCACCCACAGAAAGGTGGCCCAGAACTTTCATACCATACCCTGAAGTATATATAACTTTCTCGCTTTTCAAAAGAACAAAGTTCACTTTTCTTTTAATCCCTAAAAACAATAACGCTCACCAAATACTTTTTTCTGTTTCACCACCGAAAATATTACAAGATGGGACAGAGAAAGGTAGATCTTTTTTTATCACGTTTACTATTCATAAAGTGAGACAGATTGGAGGCCTGAAAGAAAGTCAGACTCCTTCTGAAGGAAGTCGCAAGTTTATTAACGAAAAAAGAAAAAGAAAAAAGGCATTGTCTAAAATAATATTTTAGATATATAATTTGATTATTATCTCATATTATTCACATGTATTTGTTCAAACATAATGATTACTATTATTCACGGCATGCAAATAAAATATCCTACGAAAATTGTAGGTTGAAGGGAGAAGGCTTCCATATGTCTTTTACCGTGGGCATGATAATTGGTATACTAGAGGTGCGTCCTTCCCGGTCCTCTCGTACTAGGGAAAGATCCTCTCAATGCTCTAACGCACCCACAAAATTTTACTCTCCCTGATTTAAATTTTTAAATAGAAGACCTTCATTGTAGCACATGCCATGGCTGGAATGACTTTGGCTGGGAAGTTGGAAGAGGATGAGGAAAAGAGGAGGGAGAAAGAGAGGTATGCAGAAACGTTGTGTGAAGTTGCTAGACGACCTAAAAGACAGTTAACATGGAAAACAATTTAAAGTCTTACCCGAATCAAACAGCGCACCAACTTGCATGTAAGCAAAATAGAGCAAAGTTAACTGCATTTTTTTTTGGTTGCCAAAGTTAGAAAAGAAAGAGGGGAAATTTTTTCACACACACTGACAAAGTGTCATGAGGATTCGAACATAAAACTACGGATTTACAAGTCAAGTCCGTTTTTCACTGGGCTAGACCTAGACCCAATTGACGATTGAACTGCTTTTCATTATTGTATTGTTATGTCTAATTATATATTTTATAATGACATATATATATATATATATATGTAGAGCTTCTATTGAGGGACACTTTTGTAGGGCCCACTCTACATTGTCTTTCATTAATCCAAACCGTCTATGTTTTAGATAATAATTCAAAGATCATCTCTACAAAAAAATCACTTGAATTGATATCGTTGGCCACTCAATTGTGTTAATGAAATTTTAGTACTTTCTTGAAGCACCGTGTTCATTGATTTTGTAAGACACAATTGTGAATGGTCAAATGATATCGGATTCAAGTGATTTTTTGTAGAGATAACCTTTGAATGTGTATCTACAAAATAGACGGTTTGGATTAGTGAAATACAATCCGGAGTGGACCCTACAAGGGGTGTCCCTCAAATAACTTATTTGAGGGATACCTCAATGGAAGCTCTCTCTCTCTCTCTCTCTCTCTCTCTCTCTCTATATATATATATATATATATATATATATTAAAAATAATTCTTATTTGGACAGTATAATTATACCATGGTGGTTTCAGGTCTGGATTGTTTAAAGCAATGGAGGATCAAATCCTTTGATGGGCAATGTTGGTATGAGCTATATCACAGGAGGCAAGTGACATGATTAAGACAAAGAATTCTTTGCTCTGCAAGCAATTAGGGTTTCTGCTTTTATCATTTTGCCTTTTTCTCACTCTGCTTTTTACAGTCAAAGGGCTCGGTCGTATCATCATTGGGACATAACTGCTACATGAAATTTCTAATCATGGCCATCCTTGTTAATGACTAATCATGTTTATAGAGCCCATCTGACTTCCTTTCTAAAAGATAAAAGATAAAAAAAATAAAGTGCTGGCATAATTCTCATAATTTTTTTCTTCTCTAAGTTTGCAGGATTTATCGTACATATGTATGTCATAATGGCGTTGAGAAGTTACAGTCTTAAAAACTTGGCTTGTGTCGTGAGAGGACCAAGATTTGGTGTGAACCTGAATGTTGTCTATAATGTTATGATGTCAAAAGTTAATTTACAACTGGTTCTACAAGCATGCACATATCATTCCGCTTTACCCAGCAGCTCAGCTGACACGTACATTCATCTTTATGTTTGAGGAGAGCAAAGTGTGTTGATGCCCAAAATATGTTCAATTTAGGGATGAATAAATTAATATACGACCAAGATCACACTGTAGACATGAAAATTTCGTTGGTCAAAATTAGGAATTTGACTAATTCAAGTGGATTGGGAAAGTCATGGGTCCCACACAAATATACGTGGCACGTGACACATCAAGACAAAAAATGGAAATCAAAGATGACACATGTCAGCATCTAAGAGCTCTATCAATCAAATTAAATCATATGCAAAAAAGGAATAAATTATTCTTAATGGACAATTTTTCCTAAATTATAAGTTAATTTCCTCAAATCAAGGATTTTGACTTAACTAAGAGCTGAATTAAATCAAATCAAAAATCAATCCCACAAATCAAGGGATTCAGATTGAGGATTCCAAACCAAAATACAAATTTTGGCCTATAAATACTAGGCTCTCATTTAAGAGAAAGGATCTTCAGAAAAAGAGGCACACACACTTTGGAAAACCAGAAAGCTCTCTGTCCAAAACAACACCTAAACTCTTAAGTTCTTCATCAAGCTTGTGGAGAATCACCAAGTATAACAAACACGTGCCGATTCCTTCACCGCCAAAGTCGAAGACTATCCATCACGTGACACTACTTGTGGTCCTGACGTGATTGAGATCAAGCTGCGACGGCCCTCAACGAAGTCTCAAATTCCGATTCAAGATCAAGTGCTTGGCATCCGTGAATCGTACACTCTTGGAGATCGAATAATAAGAAATTCTTTTATTTTTGTAAAATAATATCCACAAAGATTGTAACCTATACACTTGGTAAATCAATATAAATATTATTTTGTACACGTGTTCTTGTCTCATTTGTCGCAAGATATTTGTGTTTATACACATATATGACAAGACAAGGTATTTACGTGGTTCATTCTTAATTGGATTACGTTATGGAGTTTAATTTTGAGTACAAACAATAGCTAAACTACATGAAGAGGTGGATTTCTCTCACACACACTATCATGGTGTCAATAATAACAAAAGCCATAATGTGCTGATGACTAAATATCCGAGAGGGCCTCTTGATATAAGGGAAATAAGTGTCTGCAAAATCGATATATGCATGTGTGTCACATTTCAAACTTAAAATATTTCAGACGAAAATAAGGGTAAATTTTTAGTGCGTACATAACCAAGAGTGGGTTCACGGATAATATCATGAGACTTAAATGTTAATATTGGAGTATTAACTAGTCTAGTTAGGTTTAAGGTGGTCAAATTAGCCATAATTGGGCAAGCTGTCTGATCATTATTCCACTTTCTTTTTGGTCATCTTCTTTCTAGTCTTCTAGATAAACAAACTCTGGTTTTCTGCCTGTGTGGGACACTAAATATTACTAATCATATCAAATGAAAAAGTTTTTTACCATGTTTCCATTGTTATTGTGCTTGCATCACTATGACAAAACACTCAAATCACACCGAAAATCAAATCCGTAATTAGTATGGCATTCCATGGAAGAAAAGCTACACACTTTCTGAATTCTGATGTGATCCACCCATAACAGTCCCTCCCACCACAATTTATAAGGACATAGAGCTGAACATCATCCAAATTTTGTTGGCATCAAGGCTATTTGTGCAAATTTCATCCTGGGGAGAATATTCGCGGATGATCCTCTTAACACTTGATCTCTCTTTTTTTCAATCCCTGCAAAATAGATTCGGTTAACGGAGCACACCTGAAGGGTGTTGGCCAAAGGCGCTCCGATGCATAAGTCAGTTAAATTATCTTAAGAAGTTACAGCTTTAACTGAAAGGATGAAGTTTTCTTTACGGTACGAGAGAGAAGGGGGGCGGCACTCATGGGTGTGAGAGAGGGGGGGAGAGAGACAGTGGGGAGAGAGAGAGAGAGAGAGAGAGAGATAATTTTCTCTAGGGTTTTTTGAACTACCCAATATGTGGTGTGATGCAATCTTTATATAGAGAATCCTCCTTGGCTAGGATTTGTAGAGATAATTCCCATATGGAAGGCAATTATTTTTTTCTTAAGTGAGATGATAGGATAATATCAAGTAGATTTGTTAGGAATCAAATCCTTGATTTAGGGAGATATTCCAATCTTAAAACAAGGATCATTGGTTAATAAATTTAATTAACACAATTATTTGACCAAAGGAATTTTCCTCTATTCACGTGTCACCTTGTGATTGGTGTGGGAACAAATATTTTGGTATCCAATCACAAGGCATCACGTGGATAAGAAGAATATTTTTTAGGTTAATAATTGTGCTCCATTTAATTGGCCAATTCTACCCTTGAAACGCCCTCTCTCTCACGCCACTCCCTTCTTCACGACTTTGGCCACACTCACACACGGCTCCCGCCACTCGGCTCTCCCCGTGAGAGAAGACTTCCATCCTTTCCATTATCTCAATATATTTTTCAAGAACATTTAACTAACTTTAGGCATCGGAAGGTCTTTGGCCAACAACCCCTCGGGTGTTGTATATTTACTTTGGTATTTTTCTCAAGGATCGAGGAAGAGGAGAGAGAAGGAAGATCAAAGGGCAAGGAATCAACCCGCGAATATTCCCTGTGCGGAATTTCGCTCAAACATATTTGGTGCTTTCATTGAGAGGTTCGAGATATGCTTAATGCGATGCTCTCGAATCCAAATCAAGGGAAATCCATTTCCCCCCTCATCAATCTATTCCGACATCAACTACTGCATGTCGGTAAGAATTTCGCTAGACACCCACCACGACCATTTTTTTTCTATATGCAAAATTTTTTATAGAGTTACTGTTCGTGGCCAGTGCCAGGATGGGGAAGCGTGACAAAACCAGCCTAGTCACTTCCATCCTTAGGAAGACGGCCTCCGCCCATTGCCTAGTCGCACTAGCCATGCCCTCAAACTCTCAGGCCTCGAGGTGCAGACGCCGACGCAAAGCTCCATGACCTGACGATGAAAGCTTGTTGACGAAGCCTTGGAGAAGAAGATGAACGCGGCCAAGCTTGGTTGGAGGATTTCCCGGAGTTACCTAGCGACACCTCCTGTGCTATAGGGATTGTCGCCTCCGATCTACGAATTCGAAGGAGCTGCCATTTGAAGTGAAGTGTCGTTGGCGTGGCATTAACAGTGTCGTTGGATCTTTCCTTTGTCGCCAACGACGTTCCTCTCATTACCTCGAGACAACGCAACCATCATTGGAGTCGGAGGACTCGAAACTATCGACTCGCGGAACATCCAGCCTCGTTCGACACAGCACCGACGATTAAGCTCCACGCGCCGACAATGGCGCTTCACACACTGGTTCTACAAAAGTTCCCTTATGTGTCTGGCTTTCAAATCCAGATAAATATAATTATTAAATAATGTTAGGATTTATAACTCTCAATAATAATGTTAAGGTTTAATGTTTATTTTGAGTTAATACACTTTCCTAATAAGTACAAGCACTTAATATCTATTTTGAATTTCTGTATATTTTTAATAAATATTAACAATTAATGTTTTATTAATTGAATTATAAAACATGCCTCATTTAATAGTCCTATTATTTTATCAAGGCACATGTGATAAAACATGCCGTATAAGGACATAGAGCTTAAGATCATCCAAGTTTGGTTGTCATCAAGGTTGTTTGTGCAAAATTCATCCCGGGGAGAATATTTGCGGATGATCCTCTTAACACTCGATCCACTTTTTTTTCCGATCCTTGCAAAATAGATTCGATCAATGGAGCACACCCGAGGGGTGTTGGCTAAAGGCCCTCCGATGCGTAAGTCAGTTAAATGGTCTTTAGAAGATACAACTTTAACTGAAAGGATGAAGCTTTCTCTATGGTATAAGAGAGAAAGGGGGTGGCACATAGCCGTGAGATTGGGAGAGAGAGAGAGAGAGAGTTTCCTATGGGATTTTTCGAAGTACCCCATATGTGGTGTGATGCCATCTTTATATAGAGAATCCTCCTTGGTTAGGGTTTGTAGAGATAATTCCCATATAGAAGGGAATTATCTTTTCTTTAAATGAGATGACAAGATAATATCAAGGAGATTTGCTAGGAATCATATCCTTGATTTAGGGAGATATTCCAATCTTAAATCAATGATAATCGGTTAATTAAATTGGGTTTAATTAACATAATTATTTGACCTAAGGAATATTCCTCTATCCACGTGTCACCTTGTGATTGGTTGCCAAAATTCATGTTCCCACAAATGGCCCCCCAGCTTCTACATGGCGAGAGTAGGGCATGTAGGAGATGTGAATTTCTTGTTGGGCTCTAAATTGGAGGTTTTTTTTTTTTGGGGACTCCTTGGAGTTATGGCCAATCGTGGGATTGGCCGAGCATCTATGCTGTGTTAAGGTTTGCTTGGACCAGGTAGTTATTGAGCTAGTCGACCAATGCAATGTTTGCTATGGTATGTATCGAACTGCTTATGTACTTTACTCACATATCCAAAGTTTTGTTATATGTGAGTTCTGGTCACTAACTGACTTCTGTCTTCTACTTGCAGTTGACGAGATCAGTAAAAGGTTTGATCTTGAGCTAGACATGGCCAAAGTTCGCCAAGCCAACAGGAAGGTGGTCTACCCCCCAGTTAGGGATGTTGAAAGATAGAAACATCATGGTCCCAACTCAAATGATCAGCTCGATGAGAGGGATGAGTCCTCAAACAACGTGTCTGAAAAGAGGAAGCATGTTCCTAAGGGATCTAAGGATGAAACATGTTTGTGACTGGTTGAATTTTGTCTTATACTTGGACTGTAATAAAGGGGTTGCTTCACTCTACCCCAATAGTGATGAAAAGGTTGAGTTGCTTTTTACAGAGGAGTCTTCTGCATAAGTTGAGTAGGATATCATCACAGACACAGATGCTATTGAGGAGCTGGTAGCCGATGAGGCTAGAGGTAAGGAGCATGTTGCAGAGGAGAATATAGCTGAAGAGGAGATAGCTGATGAAGTTGAAGCCCAAGAGAATGTGGCTAATGAGACTGGAGCTAAGAAGGATGTCAACAATAGGGAGTCTCCTACTGACGTCTCAAAGTAGATGAAGACTCTTTCTTCTTTGTAGCTTTGTAGCTTTAAGTATTGGTCTTGATTGACCACTTCATCCATTCTGCTGAACTTGGGCTTGTCAGGTGCTCACTAATATATTTGAACCTCTGAATTTGTTGATCGCTTTGTTTTTTGTTGAGTTTTAGGTGTGCTGACTGCTTTTTGTTGGTTGCTAGCGTTTTGAATGTGGATCTATTGACTGCTTGAGTGGCCTGCTAGCACTCTTGGTTGGGCAATTGCATGAATGTCTCTTGAGTGAACCTGTTGGCTGCTTGGTTGGGCAATTGCATGAGTTGTCTCCTAAGTGGACCTGTTGGCCTATTAGTTGGGGAACTATGTGAGTTGTCTCTTCAGTGGACATGTTGGCCTCTTGGTTGGGAAACTACATGAGTCGTCTCTTGAGTGGACCTATTGGCTTCTTGGTTAGGTAACTGCGTGAGTCGTCTCTTGAGTGGACCTGTTGGCCTCTTGGTTAGTCAACTTAGTGAGTTTGTCTCTTTAGTGAACCTGTTGGCTGCTTGGTTGGGCAACTGTGTGACTTGTCTCCTAAGTAGACCTGTTGGCCTCTTAGTTGGGCAACTGTGTGAGTTTTCTCTTGAGTGGACATGTTGGCCTCTTGGTTGGGCAATTACATGAGTCTTCTCTTGAGTGGACATGTTGGCCTGTTGGCCTCTTGGTTGGGTAACTGCGTGAGTCGTCTCTTGAGTGGACATGTTGGCCTCTTGGTTGGTCAACTTAGTGAGTTGTCTCTTTAGTGGACCTATTGGCCTCTTAGTTGGGCAACTGCTTTAGTTGTCTCTTAATCGGATGAATATTCAAGGTTTGAGAACCTCTAATGCCTTAGTCAGTAGATGGTCTCAAGGAGATGCATATCACATTGACGGATTTAAGGTTATGTTCAGGTTTTGAAGAACCTCTCGAATTTGTCTTCTTTTTTTGCTTAGTTAACGTGTTAATTGAGTGAGTTACCATGTTATCAGTGTTTGAACATCTCCCTTAGGATATTTAAATGTTTACCCATCTCTTCTGTAAAGGGTGTCATCCTCTATTGAGGATTAATTTTTACCCACCTCTTACGTAAAGGGTGCCTTCCTCTACTGAGGGTCAATGTTTACCCACCCTTACGTAAAGGGTGTCTTTCTCTACTGAAGGTTAATTTTTATTTCCTTCCTCTGCCGAGAGTTATTCTTACCCACCCTTACGAAAAAAGTGCCTTCTTCTACATAGGGTTAATTTTTACCCACCTTATGTAAAGGGTGTCATCCTCTGCTGATAGGGTGAATATTTCTCAAACACTTCTTTAAATGAAAAATCTAACTTTCTTCGAACTGAAGTGGACTAGACTTAGCCATCTGATAGGGACTAAGCTGCACTTTTGTTGCAGTAGGACATCAATTGCTGCTGATAAGCTGCAACTCATACAATGGGTTTTCTTGGTCCTCTTCGAGCATGTCAAAGTTGGTTCTCATATGCTCGGAGTTCTGATTAATGTTGCCCACCTTGATGCTTATGGATGGAACAGTGATGTGAGGAGGAATGATTTATTTTGGAAAATGGGGTTTTGCGAGTTGATCACCTTTTGGTGGTGCAATAAGCCCATAATACTCTGGGCAGCTCATCTACCTATTTTCCCTTGGTGCCTTCTAATCTCTTTTTCAGCTAGTCCATCACGATCTTGTTGGAGACTTTTGCTTAACCATTGCCTTGCGGATATCTCGGAGTTCATAAGTGTTGCTTTATACTATACTTCACGAAGAATATGGTGATATTCTTGCAATCGATTGTGTATCTGTTGTCAGTGACTTGCGACTTTGGGCATCCAACGAGGCGGATGATGTTCTTCATGATGAATCGTTCCACATCGGCTTCTTTAGTAGGGAAGAGAGCTTTAGCCTTGATCCATTTTGTAAAGTAGTCAGTGGCCGCGATCATCATTTCTTTTTTGGCAAGAGTCGGTGTCATGGTGCCCACTAAGTCAATGGCCCATTGCATGAATGGCCATGGGTTGTTCTGCGAATGATACACTTCAGTTTGTAGACTAGGAATCAGCTTGTATCGTTGGCATTGATCACATCTTTTGATATACGCTATAGAGTCATGGCGCATGGTAGGCCATAATTAGCCCATGCTGAGAGCTTTCTAGGTGAGAGACCTGCCCCCAAAATGTTTTCCACATTCACCGTCGTGGATTTTGCTGAGTATCTCGAGAGTTTGAAGGTATTTTATGCGTGCGAGACCAAAATATGATATGCGAACAAGCTTGTTGTCCTACATGTAGTACCTTGCAGCTTTCTGTTGGATTTTTCTGGCCTCAGACCTCTCTTTTGGCAAATTTTCGTTTACCAAGTAGTCGATGATAGGGTCTTGCCAGCTAAGATCCTCATCGATCTGCATTAAGTCTGTGTGTTCTACCTCTTCAATGGTTGGCTGATCAAGGTGCTATACCAGGATTGAGCGCCCAAATTGGGTGTCCAAGTGCCAATCCTAGGCTTGCCAATGCATCTGCATGAGTGTTCTCTGCTCAAGGAAGTTGTTGGATGGTGTAGGTTGGCAATGCCTTCAAAAGTTCTTAAACTTTGTTGAGGTATTGGATAATTCTTAGGTATTTTCCATGTACTCCCCTAAGGCTTGATTAGCGATAAGCTGGAAGTATGAATAGATGGCTAACCTTCTGATCGTCAATTCTTTTGCTAAGTGCAATCCATCGAGCAATGCCTCGTACTTTGCTTCACTGTGTGAAGCTGGGAAGCCCATTGTTATGGCTTGCTCCAACATAGTTCCATCTAGGGTGATTATGACGACGCTTGCTCTAACTCCCTTGTGATTTGACGCTCTGTCTATGCCCAACTTCCACATGTCTTGAGTTGGTCAAGTTTGGCAAATGAGTTCTCGTTAGCTCTCGAATTGTCCTTGTCTCTGTTGGCCAACTTCCCTTCTTCGGCTGAGGAAAGAGTGAATTTTGAGATTAAATCTGCTAAAGCCTGGTCTTTGATAGTAGTCTTCGGCTGGTAGATGAGATCCTATTGACTCAATTTGATAGCCCATTTCATGAGTCATTGAGAAGCGTCAGGGCTATGAAAAATCAATCTCAAAGGAAATTCAATCATGACAATTATCCGATGAGCTTGATAATAAGGTCTGAACTTTCTCACAGAAACTACGATGGCCAAAATGAGTCTTTCCATTTTCGGATAGTGAGTCTCTGCATCAAAGGGAGCTTGTGACGTGTAGAATACATGATGTTGTGCCCCTAGATCTTTTCATATGAGAGTTGAGCTGACTGCTGAGTTGGACACCTCGCAGCCAAGAGAACACAACAACTCACGAAGTACCAAATTGACAATGCAGGGGCAAAACCCCTAATCGCGAACCTCAAAATGATTCAACGACCAGCCCCGCCTTGCAGCCAAGAGGGCACGATGACGCATGAAGGAGAACTACTACATGAGAACTGAGAGAGAGACATGAAATAAGACTAACACAATTAGAAGTAGTGCGATGAAGGTTGGTGAAACCTGGATGTGGAAAAGACACAAATCCTTCAAATATAGCACGACTCTCCTCGCTAGCAAGAGAGCGACCCTCGTTTCACCATGATGAGCCTCCTTGTTAAGAGTGATCTGTTGTGATAAGGACCAAAAAGGATCATCACATTTGATGTAGAACAGATGTTGGAAGCAATTAAAGAGGAGTTGGAGCGACGCGCACGCAAAGACAAATAAGGTAAATCGTGGTTAGGGTTATGTTTTGTTATTCAAGTTTATCAAATAAACCATAAGGTTTCCTATCTTCCTGATGGATTCCAAAGTTACATGTTTTAGGCTAAGGTTTAGCTAATCAATTGTCACATTGGGTAAGTATTGCTGGCCCAGTGAACAACCTAGATGGAGGTGATAAGACTCGTGGCACAGGGGAAGTTGTTACTCGTACAGAGTTTGAGACCCTCTCTACGACAATGGTTGAGGTTCGGTGCTTATTGTTTGGCATGGGAAACCAAAACCCTCTATTGTGACCTAATGGGCCCCTGTACATCATCCTATTATTGAGAGCGACTACGAGTCTGAAGAAGAACTCCAGGAATAGCCCCCGATCGCACCTAATCAGAATAATCGTAACCAATACATGGATGATTTTCGGATTAAGGCTGATATTCCATACTTTAATGGTCACCTACATATTGAAAACTTTCTTGATTGGTTGGTAGAGGTGGAGCGTTTTTTCTAGATTATGGAGGTTCCAGAGATGAAGATGGTGAAGATAGCTGCCTTTTGTCTCAAGGGTAGTGCGGCTATATGGTGAGGCCAGCTTCAAAATCACGGGATCGGTAGGGTAAGTAAGGAGTAAAGACTTGGCGCCATATGAAGCAACTAATGATGGGGAGATTCCTACCTGTCGATTATGAGCAGTACCTGTATCGGCTTCACCACAATTGCCACCAAGGCAATTAGACCGTTTCTGCAGGTCTTTGCAGGAGAAAATCGGGCTTCGGACTTTGTGGGCAGTTCATAAGGCACACAATACGGCATTGAAGGCCGAATTACTAGAAAAATAAGCATACTGGGTCGAGTATTAGTGGTATCAAGAAGAGCAGTTATCAATCCTCTGCTCCATCCATGGAGAAAAACAAGGGTGTGTAGTTACTGGGGAGAGTAATAAGCAAAAGAATTTTACCCCACGTGACTAAGGTAGTAGCAAAATTGGGGAAGAGATCACAATAAGATGAGCAATCCTTATGCTAGGCCGATGAATGATATTTGTTACAGGAGTTCCAAACCAGGGCATTGCTCCAATGAGTGCTTAACAAACATTTCAATCTAGTTGAGCTAGCTGAAGACGAAGATGAGGATGGTAATGTTGATGCAGATTACGAAGGAGCAAAATTTACGGATAAGGATGGTGATGAGATAATGAATTTCGTGTTGTAGAGAGTCTTCATATCCCCAAAACATGAGGCAGGCAACGCAACAAGATTTTCCGTTCACTTTGCACCATTGACAATAGAGTGTGCAGTGTGATCGTGGATAGTGGCAGTTGCAAAAATCTTGTATCCAAGAAATTAGTGGATTATTTACATCTCCCAACATAGAAGCATAAGTCTCTGTATGCATTGAGGTAGGTAAAGAAAGGACTCATAGTTTAGGTGACAAAAGTATGCAAGGTTCCCATCTCCATTGGCAAGCATTACAAAGAGGAAGTTTCGTGTGACATGGATGCTAGTCATGTATTACTAAGGTATCCTTGGCAGTATGATACATGTGGTACACATAAAGGACGTGATAATGTGTATTTGTTTAATTGGGGTTCCTATAAGAATGTTATGGCTCGTGTTAGTGAATCTGGAAAATTGAGAAGCAAAAGAACTCGAGTTTTCTAATGATGTTGAACAACGAGCAAGAGTTTGAGGAAGATATTAAAAAAGCTGATGTCATGTACACTATGTATGTGAAAGGGTTGTGAGCTGCCTTGCCAGAGGGTATGTCTTGCCCGAGAAAGGTAAAGAAAATTTTAATTGATTTTCAAGACTTGATTTCAGATTATTTACCTAATTAGCTACCACCTATGAGAGACATACAACATCACATTGATTTAGAACATGGGGCTAGTCTTCCCAATCTACCCCAATATCATATGAGCCCTGAGGAGAATGATATTCTCAGAGAAAAGATAGAAGATTTGCTACAAAAGGGGTTTGTTCGAGAAAGTATGAGTCTGTGTGCAATTCTTGTATTGTTGGTACTGAAGAAGGACAGTACATCACACCATGCAATCACCAAATCACCATCAAGTACATATTTCCAATTTCATGCCTGGAGGACATGTTGGATGTTTTGGAAGGCTTTAAAGTGTTTTCCAAAATTGATTTGAGGGGTGGGTATCACCATATTTGAATCAAACCTGGAGATGAGTGGAAAACAACTTTTAAGAGCAAGGATGGATTGTATGAATGGTTGGTGATGCCGTTTAGGTTGTCAAATGCACCGATCACATTTATGAGACTTCTAAATCAGGAGCACAAGCTGTTTGTTAACTTGAAAACGTGTACTTTCATCACAAACAAGTTACTTTTTTTGGGTTATGTTATTAGTGCAAATGGTATCCACGTGGATGAAGATAAGGTGTGAGCCATTCGGCAGTGGCCTATGCCCGAAACAACCAGTGATATGAGAGGTTTCCATGGCCTTGCAACCTTTTATAGGCGTTTTGTTCACCATTTCAACACCCTAACTGCACTAAAAACTGAGTGCCTGAAGCGTGGAAAATTTAATTGGGGGTGAAGAGCAAGAGCACAACTCTACCATCATTCAAGAAAAGTTGAGCACAACATCGGTTCTAGCCTTTCCCAACTTTGAGAAGTTATTCGAGGTCGAATGTGATGCAAGTGGAGTGGGTATTAGAGCTGTTTTGTCTCAAGAGAAGAGATTGATTGCATGTTTTTTTTTTCTTCAGAAAAACTCGGTGAAGCACGCCAAAAATGGAGCGCCTATGACTAGGAGTTTTATGTAGTGGTTCGAGCCCTGAAACAATGGGAACATTATCTAGTGTAGTGGGAGTTTGTACTTTGCACTGACAACCAAGCCTTGGAATTTATCAACAGCCAGAAGAGTGTGAACAAGTTGCATGACAGGTGGGCTACTTTTGTGTAGAAATTTCCATTTGTTATTAAACATAAATATGGAGTTCTTAAACGTGTAGTAGATGCATTGAGTTGTCGAGCAACTTTGCTTATTACTTTGGCTCAAGAAGTTGTGGGTTTCAAATTTATGAAGGAACTGTATGAGACTGATGAGGATTTTCAAGAAATTTGAGCTAAGTTTGTTCGCAATGAGCCGATGATAGATTATCATGTTAATGAGGGCAATCGATTGTGCATCCCTATTTCTTCTTTAAGGGAGAAATGGATTTGAGACTTGCATGAGGGTGGACTGAGCGGCCATCTAGGCCTTTCTAAAACCATTGCCAGTATGGAGGAGCGTCATTTTTTGCCACACTTGAAGTGAGAGGTCAGCACTATTGTGCGGAAGTTCTACATTTGTCATATATCTAAAGGGAAATCCCAAAATACTGGTCTTTATATGCCTCTCCCTATCCTTGATGATATTTGGCAAGTCTTGTCTATGGATTTTGTTCTGGGACCCCTTCATACATAACGAGGAGTTAATTCTTTTTATTGTGGTTGACAGGTTTTCTAAGGTGGCACACTTTATTGGTTGCAAGAAGACTGCGGATGCTTCCAACATAGCCAAACTGTTTTTCAGGGAGGTTGTGTGGTTGCATGGTGTTCCTAAATTTATTACATCAGACCGTGACACCAAATTCCTTAGCCACTTTTCGATAACCTTGTGGAGGATGTTTGTTACAGACTTGAATTGTAGTAGCACCACTCATCCGTAGACGGACGGTCGAACTGATGTTACCAATAGAACCCTCGGAGACATGGGTAGAAGCATTTGCAAAGATAGGCCGAAGCAATGGGACGTTGCCTTGCCACAGGTGGAGTTCGCTTACAACAGTGTTGTTCATTCTTCCACCAGAAAATCACCATTTGCCATTGTTTACACTTTGGTGCCTAGGCATGTGGTTGATCGGGTCAAGTTTCCAAGAGCCCAGAAGACTAGTGTAGCTGCTGAAAATATGGCCGAATAGGTTCAAACTGTGAGGGAAGAAGTGAAGGACAAGCTAGAGAGGACCAATGCCAAATTTAAGGCCACCGCTGACAAGCGCTGCCGTGTGAAGTTTTTCCAGGAAGGAGACTCCGTGATGGTCTACTTGAGGAGAGAACGTTTCCCAGTAGATACATACAGTAAACTAAAGCCTCGGAAGTATGACCTTTACAAAGTTTTGAAGAAAATAAACGACAATGCCTATGTTGTGGACCTTCGTTCCATGGGATCTACATGAGTTCCACGATGATGAGTCAATTTATCATGATGATAACTCAGGGTCAATTTCTTTGAAAGTGGAAGAGACTGATTTAGAAGAGATGACGAAAGCAATTGAAGAGGAGCTGGAGCGACGAGTGCACAACGGTAAATTGGGTAAGCTGCATATTTGGGCTCTAAGCTCAGAATTGGGCCCATCACCCGTTGATTCGAAGATAATGGTGTCACGAGTAAAACACATTGCTTTTTGGGTCATCCGAGATCGTTTACTAGCCTGAAATCTAGTTTTAAAGTTTTTTCAGTTTTTAGAGTATTTAAGCATACTTACCCTTGGTTAGGGTTATGTTTTGTTATTCCAGTTAATCAAATAAACCTTGAGGTTTCCTCATATCTTCCTGGTTGATTCTAGAGTAACATGTTTTAGGCTAAGGTTTAGGCAATCAATTGTAACATTGAGTCAACACTAACATTGTGGCAAACTCGCAATATGGTCCATTGATACAATCGTAAATCTTTTATATCCCCATTTAAAAACCATATTTGACAAAGTTAACTTTTTTAGTCCATATAGTTTTGCTTTTCTTTTCTCGGTTCAAGTTTTTTCCTCCACTCCTAATATTTGTAATTAATAAACAGTAGCAGATCTTGAATTTTTAGTATGAGGAGTCAGTCATGGTGTAACAATTCCGAAATCAATACTGTAATATTAACGTTAACCCCTAACCTTTTGATCTAGGTAAAAGAAAGAAGAAAAGAAAGAGGAAATATAAATGATCTAATTGCACTTGACATACATTATCTGATATTTCATCAATAAAAACAAACACCATTTTCAATCAAATAAACAAAACAAAGATTGATTAATTTTGAAGTTCACATGAAAAGGAAGGATTAGAAAAGAAAAAGCAAAGCAATAAACTGAAGAAAGAAAAAAATTGGAAAAGACAAAGAATTAGAAAAGAACTTGGTCTTGCAAAGAGCTGACGATTTGCTTGAGCTCTTGGCCAAGTTCCTTCGCATACATTAAAGAGAAGGCAAATAGAGAAAGGAATTGAGGGTTGGGTTAGGGTTTAATGAGGAATTATGTCAGAATTAGAGAAATTGGGGTGAGGGGGAATGTCGTTGCTGCTGCTGAAACTTGGGAAACTCTTTCGAGCTTTCCGTTAAACTTCTAGCGGGCAACCTAAAGGGGTCACACCAGGACCTCACATTCATTTTCATGGCTTTCGCGGGGTTGATCGACCCCACCACTACAATCAACAAGATTGAACATAATGCTATTATGAACATTTTCGTATGCAATAAAATACTATGTTATGATCAAATTAGCACTTACTTTTGAGAAAGCAAACTATAACACGAAGTATTTGCAAAATATAAGGGCTCGTTTGGTATCCTACTTGAATCAATTTTTTTAAACTCAAAAATAAATTTTGAGTCCAAAGCCCATAATTCGCGTTTGGTAAAGTCCATTTTTCAAAAACCTAACTCAATAACTTAAAAAATGTCTAATTTTAAAAACAAAAAAAATGTGAAGTTTGCAGTTCTCTCTCTCTCTCCCCTCCATCTCCCGCTCTCTTTTCCCTATCTCTGCCTCCGTCTCTCATCACTCTCTCGCTCCTCTTCTCTCTTCTCTCTCTCCTCCCTCTGTCATTTTGTTTATTAGTTTCAATTTGGGAATCTAGGGTTTCTTATTTTAATTTCAATTTTTTTAGATCTTAAAAATATTTTCGAGTTCAATACCAAACAAGTTTTTAGATCTTCAAATCAGTATTTAAAAACCCATGTTTATAAAAATAAAAAAAAAAATCATAATCATGATTTTTGAGTTCATTTTTTTGAGTAGGATACCAAACAGGTCCTAAATTTTGCTCCTCAATTGGTGTTTTTATGTATGCTAACTAAATTAATCATTCATATGACCGTCTTGCTTATTCTTCTCCCTCTCCAAAGAACCGTCATTGACTGACACCTTTTGGTTCTAGAGGTTTCCCTTGGAACCAAACCTTTTTGGGTAATAAACCGGGTGTCTCTCCCTTTTGGCTAATAAATTGGGTGTCTCTCTCCCCTATCATGTTGTAGAAAGCTTTTGTATCTAGGTTTGCTCTAGATTTTGTCTTCCCCTAGAGTTTGCGCTGGATTTTGTCTTTCCCTTGAGTTTGCAAGGGTTTTGGTCTCTTCTCGAGTCTTGTTAGGGTGTGTATACCAGTCTTTCGAGCTAGATTTGTGGATATGTGTAGTGTTTGTGCAAATTTCTCACAAGAGAATATTCACTTGTAGATCCTTCATGTTTTAAGCTTACTTCTCTTTTTTCCTCGGTTCTTGCGAAATAAACAGGAGTAAAAGACCACACATCGGGGGTGTTGGCCAAAGGCCCTTCGATGCCTAAGTTAATTCGATTGAATTCTTGAGAAACAATAGCTAAAAAGTGTATGAAGTTTTTGTTCACCCGTTTTGTGTTTGCTCCTGTGATGGAAGGGTAAAGTTCCTCATTATCTTGAAAACCATTGACTGGTCAACAAGTTAACTTTCTTTAGTATGCGAGCGTGCCACTGCTAGCAATAACAATTCTAGTAGACTTCTTAAAATAGATAACTTGTGCCCTAAGTTACTGATTTCTAAACAAGCGATTGTGAATTTGGGTGAGGAATATCTCCCAAGTTCTTTTCCTGCCTCAGATCGGTGAGGACTTTACAATTTATCTCAAGACAAAATTGGTAGTTCTGGCCGAATAAATGATAATAAAGTGGACTGTTTTAGGCAAAACTGCCTTTTACAAAACTAGAAAGGGAAAAATCAACTCTAGAAAGACAAAAGATGGCTGGAATTTCCATTTCTGCCTGGATAGAAGCTTCTAATCCTGTTTAGACTGGGTATATCTGTCTTTGGATGGACTGTCCCTAGCTTCGATCGCTTAGCTTCAGTTGTAAATCGATACCAAAATTCAATTTTGGCAAAGCGTTAATCTACTTCAAGCCATGGGACGCTTTTGAACGGGCGAATTGCGGCCTCTTCACCTAAAAGGGCAAAAGTGGCTAGACTTGAGGACTTACTAAGCGCGAATCGTAGTACATTGCTCGCTTGATTAAGGCTCTCCATAAATTTGTTGAGGTTTTCATATTTGTAAAGAGAGAAGTTTCGTTTTGAATGATTTATTTCTCTAAATCTGAACTTGGAAGTTCTTATCTATAGCTGGCTTCTTTTGTGGCTCAAATGAGCTTTTGGTTGTTCCAGTTTATTTTGAAGGTTCTCAGTGATCAAGTGATCATTTTGAGTTTTTGCCTTTGGTTAATTTTTTATTGTTTGATTGATTGTCTGTCCAGTGTTCTGTTCACCCCATCTTATATTTATAAGAAATTCTTTGGAGTAGGGTTTCTAACTCTTTTAATAATGGGCCGCAAAAATTCTCAAAAGATCTCTTACTTTTTAAATGCAAAGAAAAATAGATTTTTATCAATTCTGGCAGATAAGCTCTTAACAATTCCTATGGCAATCACTTCCCTGTATTTTCTTTGAAAGGAAACCTAACCCTCCTTCCAATTTAACTACTCTTTGTAAGAGTTCAAACTTTGATGTTAGTTTGATTTTTTCAATTTGAACAACTCCCTGTTTCCTGCTTATCTTTTTTTTTGAAAACTTAGCCTGCGATCTCTTGAAAGTCGGTGCCTTCTCCGGGAAGCAATATTTCTAATATAAAAAGGGTTTTGACCTTCTAGTGGCAGAGATTCAGGTATGTCCTTCTTTTGCCTGCCCTTGTCAACTTTTATCAACCCATTGAGAATATTGACTTTTTCAAAGTTTTTGCATACCACGTGGGTCTTCCTTTGTTTTTTGGGTTTCTTTTAATCATACCGGGCCCCGTCTGAATTTTCATGATGGGCTTATTTTTCTTTCTATTCTTTCGAGGCCCATGTTTTATTTTTATGTCTTGATAGATCCCGGGCTGTGCCTTCTTGGATTTTGGGCCTTTGATTCCTGTTTATTTTCAGAGTCCGCACTTCTCAGGCCCTGTGTTTTGTCTTTGTTATTCTGGGCTCAGCGTTGGGCTGGGTGTGCAAGATTTTGGCCCAAACAATTTTCTCTATGAGGAGAACTTGGTGGCCGGAGTTGTGTGTGGTGGCGATTGGCCATGTAGGAGAGATGAGAGTGGTGAGGCTAGCAGCTAGGGATGTCGTTTGCTAGGAGAGAGACAGAGACAGAGACAGAGACAAAGAGAGAGAGAGAGGTTTCGGGTGTTTAGAGTTAAGAGAGGAATTTAGAATTACCTTGTGTGTTGAACGTGGCCATGTATTTATAGGGCTCTAGCCATCTAGGGTTTTTCAAAGAATATCTTCTTATTTGGAAGGAAGATATTCTTTCCCCAAAATGTAGAGATTGAGTTAATTAGGGATTTGATTGGGATCTTAATTTTCTGGTTTGCACTACTAGAAAACCTCAATACAAACCACAGATACACCTATGGCTTATTTTCATGTTCGCCACAGACAACCTATGGCTATAGGCTATTGGCCACAGATCAAGTGATTGTGGTAGTTATAGGTGTTGTCATTGATTTTTTTGTCATGGCAAGGGGTGTTTGTGGTAAATAAAAAGTTGGGCCCCATCCATACTCCACCTCTCCGTCTGCAGCTCTTTGAAAAGATAAAAATAAATTATTTTTCTTATTTAACATGGACATAGATTCATTGACTCTGGCTAAAATGCAAACTTCTTTTTAAAAAAATAAAAAATAAAAATAAATTCAGATACCAAAAAAGGTAAACTTTTTATTATAATTATTCTTTTGTACAACTGGGAATTGGTTTTGATTTGCTTTTGAAGTCCTTGGAGGAGGAGTTGATAGATCTTTGACGAATCCTTTAATGGGTGTTGTGGGATCATGTGGGTTGCTGGAGGCACTGTAGTTTTCTCTAGTTAGGTGATTGTTGAGCAGTCATGCCCTTTCACTTGTTGGTGTTTCTGGTCTCTAGCTATTACAAAATTTTATCTACTATGGTCTCTTTGATGCATTGGTGTTGCAAGGAGTAAGAGTATCATGATCCTCTCTCTTTCAACTCTCCTTGAGCTGCACTTTAACTTAGGATTTAATTTCCTCACTGTTCTTGTTGGTTTCCTTTTCCAGATTATGTATGCAAGAACCTCCTTTGGGTGTGTTCTTATTGTAAATCTCTTTTATTTGCCCATGGTATAATGAAATTCTGCTTGTTTGAAAAAAAAAAAAAAACCTGGTATTTTTATGTTGGTGCAGAGGACAATGCCCATTTGAGGAATTTATCAATTGGGCTTTCTTGAACTTTTAAACCCTTGTCAAGGGACTTCTAGATTAATGTAGGCCCATACACAGGTATTTGTGACCAAGCAGCGGTCATCCTAAGTGGCAACTTTACATAAAGTTTGAATAATTGAGTTGCTTCTTTAATGTTTTCTTAGGAAAAAGATTTTTAGTTTATTTTCTTCTAAAATTTTGTAGCTCAAGTTATTAAGAGCAGAGACAGACTTAGGCCCATCTAACTAGGGCTATAACTTGAGCAAGGACGGACTTAGGCCAGTCTAACTAGGGCTATAGCCCGACCAAAATTATGGAAAAAGAGCACTTCCAATAGCACACCTATGGGGTTGGGGGGTTGGTGGTTTGGCCCAAAAAATCGATTCTAGCAACAAAGGCTAGCTTGGGCAGAAGGTGGACCCCAGCAAACTGGTCTGGCTCAAAGGGAGGCGAGCCCTTGCTCTGGCCCGAGTTTTACTTGCCAATGTTAAAAAAATTGAACGCCCACTACAATATCGCTAACGGCTAGCAGCCACGTGGCGCGTTTGGGCTTGCCGATCGACTTTTTCCTCCAATTCAATGACAACCAATTTTTGTGCAATAAAAAAATGAAAAAAATTCGAATTTTTTTTAAAACAATACCCAAAAATTAATAAATTTTTTTTTCTATAAATACCTACCAATACTCTTCACTTTTAACACCAAATCCTCATACATTTTCTTCTCCTCCAACTATTTTTCACTTTCAAGTTATATTTTTCTCTATCATATTATGACTTCTTTTACCGAAACTGGAGGGCACGGAGCATCATAGAAGATGTTTTGTTGTGTGAGTGTTGGGTCCAAATTAGTCATTGTCCCGTCTCAGGCAATGAGATGAAATTTTGTCATATGTGGAAAAAAATTCATACTGAATTTTGTGACAAATCGGGTTCGACCCGTACAGAAATGGCATTATCTAGTAGGTGGAAAATTCTCAATAAAGAGTTGGGAAAATGGAGAGATGTCTTGGCAAAAGCGATGGACAACTACAGAAGCAGGGAAAATCTTAGCAATGAGGTAAAATATTTGTAATTTTGGTTTTTTTTAATTTTAATGTCCTATTAATTTTTATTTAAATGTTTCTTGCAATTTCTATATTTTATTAATATTTCTTGTATTTTCAATATTTATTTAAATGTTTCTTGCAATTTCTATATTTTTTTAATATTTCTTGCATTTCCATTATTTTGTTTATATTTGTTGCATTGTCAATATTTTTTTTTAAAGTTTCTTGCATTTCCAATATTTTTTTATATATAGATTATGCAAGCACAAATGTGATATAGTGCTTGATAAGTCCATAAATTTACACATTTATGTAATCTTTATACTTGGTTTTTGTTGGAGAATTTGGTTTGAAAAGGACTTATGACTTTATTTTCTCACTTTTCAGCTTTCCAGAGCAAGTAATTTGTTTTCAACGGAAATACGACTTTTTGGTGGAGTTTTAGTACGAGACCAATTGGAGATGAAAGCTAAGATCTTGAAGATGATTGTGGAATTTTTCTAAAATTTTAGGAGCAGCCAATGAGAGTAGTCTTTGAAGTTAAGTCAGCATAAGATGCAATCCCGTCAAAACTGTGCTGCTGTGGAAGAATGACTATTTGAAGACTTTCCTGATTTTTGCTCGAGGCGTATTATATGACTGGAAAGATAAGACAAAAATCTACAATTTACATATTTTTTCCGAATTTTGCTTGGAGGAGGAACAACCCCAAACATGCGTGCAAATTAACTAAAGTGTTATTCTAGTCAAAGTAGGAAGAGGAGTAAATTACTTACCCATTTTGGATTTATGTTTTAATTAGGTTTGTCTTTATTCTTAGGCTGCTGTAAAAGCCCAGCTAGGGTAGGAATAGATGGGGGGTGTTTTATTTAAGCATGAGAAACAACTCCCTTGGGAGACATGCAAAGACTAGGAGAAATTGGAGATGCCGGAAGAGTACCGCAATTAACTAAGTTTGATTGTTTCTCCCTTATTTTTTGTTTATGTCGAATTCTATGATTATGCGTAACTAATTTTCTTTTGCTAGGGCATGATGTAGCCCTAGTATGATAATCTAGTTTTCTTATTTTCCCTATCTATTGATTGCCGTTTGATGTTGGATTCTTAAACACTATGCTTAATAACTTGGTTGATTATCTTGATGATTGATCACCATCTAGACTTTTAATTGAGTTAATCGGATGCAAATTAGAGTAAATACCAAACTTAATTTGAGGCTTGCTTCTTGTGGTTAGGATTTGTAATTCGTCTAGGGTAAATACCATACTCCTAGGGTTTACACGCTTACTCAAGGTTTTCTCTGATCTTATCGAGTTTTTATGTATTGATATTTGACCTAAATACTGTGGTAACCAAATTAAATCAAAACCCTAGGTCAAATAATTCATTCCATTTGGGGATTATTTGACCTAATTGGGAATTAATCAACCTGATTGGGAGTTACTCAATTTAATTAGGGATTACCCGATTAAATTGAACGTTACCTAATTGGGTTGAGAATTGATTTGATTCCTACAACGATTCCCAATTAAATGAGGAGTTACCTAATTAAAATGGGATTTGATTTGATACCTACCACAATTAGGGATTTGATTTACCCTAATAAATCAAATCCATAATTAATCAAATCAATTTCAAATAGGGGAGGAATAATCCCCTTCCATCTACGGAATTATTCCTCTGAAACCCTAGCCTCCGAGACCACTATAAAAGCATGGCCACACACAAGGGTTGAGGTACGTTTGAAACCTCTACTGAAACTCTGAGAAAATTCCTCTCAAACCCTAGCCACCTCCTTTCTCTCTCTCTTTTACACAAGGCTCCGGCCACTCGGTTTACACCATAAACACATCTCCGTACCCTATTAGCTATTGTTTTCTATACGATTCAATTGAACTAATTTAGGCATCGGAGGGCCTTTGGCCAACACCCCCCGAGTGTGGTCCTCTTATTGGTTCTATTTTGCAGGGAGAAGGAGGCGGCAAAGAAGAAAGGGGAATCTTTCCAATCGAATATTCTCGTGGGGAAATTTGTACACTCAAATACCATAGGCGAATTGCATGTAGGAATATACGAGTTAGCCTAAATACCATAAGTAATTCATGAAAAATGAAAACTAAGTGGCGACATCAAATGGTTAGTAAATAGGTAGGTGAATAAGAGGCTAGATCGGATTACTAGTGGTGAATTCATTGTCCTAGTGCTTTTATCAATTTGAATTTATCATCTTGTGTTTCATGACTTTCTACTTGTTTTGTCCTTTAATTTTGTTCACTAATAAAAAAAAACCCTTGCGACCAAATTTTTGCGTCGAAAAACTATTCGTCGCTCAAAGTCACTTTATGTGAAACTCAAAACTTTGTCGCCAAAGTCTTGCGTGATGAAAAACAATTGTCGCGCAAAGTGACTTTGCACGACAAGCTTTTTGCGACGACAATGCATCGTCCTCAAAGTGACTTTGTGTGACGAAACAATAAACTCCGTTACACAAAGTCTTGAGCGACGAAGTGTGTTTCATTGTGCAAAGTCTTTACAAAAATAAATAAAATAAAAAATTTATTTTTTAAAACCTTTGCATGACGTAATCCAAACATTTTGTAGCCTAAACCAATTTTTTATTTTCATTTTTGCATGCATAATACTTAAGAAATTAAACGGTATTTGTATTTATTAAATAGCTTTAAATTTATTATTTTAGTTCGGATCATATTTTTGTTAGAAAATATATTATTGTAGTTCGGATTGGGTTTTTGTTAGAAAATATATATTTTAAATTGACGATCGAATTAGTTTATTGTATTCATATAGGGTGAAGGAGTGTAGTTGTTAAAAATCATCAAAATCAGAGTTAAAATGACCGTTAAATCGTGATTTCTCATTTATAACCGTCGAATTTTTTTGTCTCATTACTTGATCTCTGAATGTTTATTTTTTCCGATTTTTGGTGTATGTGATCTCAAAGTATAAACAAATAATTTTGACGGTTGGATCGTTGCAACTAGTTTCGTTGAATGCATATGCCATCAAAACAATATATTCACTAACAATTAAGAGTTTATTGTACTTTCGTTAAATACAACATAAGATTTTGTGGTATCCACTAATGTAAATATTTTAAATTGAAGATCAAATTCAGTCATTGTATTCATATAGGGTCAAGGAGTGTAGCTGTAAAAAATCATCAAAATCGGAGTTAAAATAACCGTTAAATCGTGATTTTTCATTTATAATGGTTGAAAAGTTTTGTCCTGTTACTAGATCTCTGAATATTTGTTTTTTGCGATTTTTGGGGTATACGATCTTGAAGTATAAACAAACAAGTTTGACGGTTAGATCATTGAAACTAGTTTCGTAGAATGCGTATGTCATCAAAACAATATATTCACTAACAATTAAGAGTTTATTTATACTTTTGTTAAATATAACACAAGATTTTGTGGTATCCACTAGTGTAAATATTTTAAATTAAAGATCAAATTTAGTCATTGTATTCATATAGGGTCAAGGAGTGTGGCTGTAAAAAATCAGCAAAATCGGAGTTAAAATAACCGTTAAATCGTGATTTTTCATTTATAATCATTGAAAAGTTTTATCCCATTACTAGATCTCTGAATGTTTAGTTTTTGTGATTTTTGGGGTATACGATCTTGAAGTATATACAAACAAGTTTGACGGTTGGATCGTTGAATGGTGTGTGTATATATATATATTTATTTATTTATTAAGTAGCTTTAAATTTATTTATTTTGTACGTATAACACTTAAGAAATTGAATAGTATATATATATTTATTATGTAGCTTTAACAGTATTTATATTTTAAATCCTAAAATAAAATAAAATAATTTTTTATTATTCATAACAAATATTTTTATAAATATTGTACTACGAACCAATTTTTCGTCTCTCAAAAGTTTGGTGACAACACTTCGTCGCGCAAAACTCAACAAATTTGGTGGTACCAAAATGGGACGGGATTTTATTTTTTTAAGACTTTGCCACCAATACTTTTTGTCGCGCAAAGGTTTGGGCGACCAATATTCGAATATTTTTCGTTGCCCAAAACTTTAAAAATTTAGGCGGGTACCAAAAATGGGAAGCATGAATTGTTTTTTTAAAAAAATTTAGACTTTTGCGACCAATATTTTTCGTCGCACAAAACTTTGCGCAACCCATATTCCAATATTTTTCATCCTCCAAACAATTCGCGCAAAGTGATACGGTTTTTAAAGCCAAAATAACTCCTCCACCATTTTCTCAATGTCTTTCTCTCCTCTTCCCTCTCCCCAAAGCCGACCCTTTCTATCACACTCACTCCTCTCACTTAATATCTCTCTCTTCACTATCTCTCACTCTCACTCACTCTCTCATCTCTCTCTTACTATCTTCTCTAATTCTCTCACACTCACTTCACCCTCTCATTCTCACTCACTCTCAATCTTGCCAAAAGGTATATTCTCTCCAAATTTTAAATTTTTTTCATTAATATGTGCTTTTGGAGTTAGTTTTGAGTTTGTGTGGGGTTTGGGGTTGAGTATAGGGTGAGGATTGGAGTTTGGGTTGGATTTGTGGTAGAACCATTTTAGGGGAGATTATGCCAATTTTTTTTTCTTTTTTTTATTTGACCTTTTTTTTTTGTTTTTTGTTTTTGTAGGGAATCGCAAGACTTTGATGGCTAAAGTTGAGGATTAGGACGCTATCGAAACATATCATCCTCCAGTACCACCACAATAGGCTTGTATTAGGATTTTATTATTGTACTTTGTTAATTTATGTGTACATTTTGAATATTATATATTTATTTATTAGATAATTTGATCACTATTTTTCATATGTAATTTTATTTTGAATATGTCAATTTAAATTAAAGTAATTAAAAAAAATCATACAATTAAATCAAATATAAAAGGTAAAAATTTGAATAAATTAATATAATTAAATTAATATTAAAGAAATAATAATAAAAAAGTCAAAAACCTTGAGTGACAAAATATTTCGTCTTGCAAATTATTAAATTAGTTTATTTTAATTAAAAAAATTTGAGCAACGTTAGTATTTGTAGCGCAAAACTCTAAAAATTTGGGCGGGTACCAAAAATGGGATGCGGGAATTTTTTTAAATTTTTAATTTTTTAGACTTCGTGACCAACACTTTCGTTGCGCAAAACTTTGCACGACCAATATTTTTCGTCGCTCAAGATAGATTTGCGCGATGTTAAGATTCGTCTCGCAAAGTAGCTCTGCACGACAAAGAATATTTTTTGTTGCGCAAACCCTATCTTCAAGAGATTTGCGCGACGGATCATGCGCGACCAAATTTTCATCATGCAGGTTTTGCGTGACGAAATTGTACTTCGCGCAACAAACTTATTTCGTCGCGCAAAGTGTTTGTTGTAGTAATAGTTGTTAATTAAATCATTTTTTCAAAAACCCCTTTCATGTTGACGTGAGTATGCTACGTGTTTAATTTCTTGTTTATATAATTATAGTAGTTAAAGTATTTTGTGAAGTAAATTAGGTTAGACTAATTGGAAGTTGAACTCAATCCTCGTGGGAATGACCTCGTATTTGCCATACTATAATATGATTGACCTTGTGTACTTGCGAGTATAATCTGTGTTTACACTAATCTTTATAATTTCTATTTTTCAGGTTGTCTTTACAATAGTGCTAATGGGCATAGCAAAAAAACTTTCAACCATACCCCGGACGTTCAAGTCGTTTTGAGATTTGGCAACTCCGAAGAAGGCGTGTCAAACCCATGTATCGAATCTAGCAATGGCTTCAAGGATGATAATTTTTTGCCCTTTTCTATTTCCATAATCTCCTTACCAAGCAGTTGGGCAATTCTTCCATTGCCAGGGCATGCAGTCAATGCTACCAATCATTCCTAGAAATCCTCGAGCTTCGGCATTTTGTAGAAGCCGTTGCAAGTCCCTGGGCATAGTGTACAGAGTTTTGACTGCATCACAAAATCTCACCAAACTCTCCAAAATAGTGGACTTCCCCATCTAGGCAATCTCATCCACCTTATCAGCAGATGACCCATACACCAACATTCGTATAATAGCTGTGAACTTTTGCTCGGGAAGAAGTACCAAATTTCCAGCAACATTTTTCTTTTGAACAAAGTATTCATTATAATTGCAAATATCATGCATGACTTTATTGAACAAATGGGGTTGCATTCTATATTGCGCTCGAAAATGAACACAGAAGATTCTTACCCGAGAATGTCAAGTCATTCACATTCAGTCACAAAGCCTTCTTGTGAACCACGACTACTCTGATTTTCCTCATCAAGCAAAGCCACTGCCATGACAATTTGCTGATCTAGTTCTCTCTGCGCCCTTTTGCCTGCAGCTCATTTACGCCTTCTTTCTCTAGTTTCTTGCTTTTGCCTCTCCAATACATCGTTCATGTTTGTCATTGAGAATGGAGTATGAATTCTAAAATCTAAGAAATGAAACTATAGAGAAGATCTGATGTGAGAGGTATGAGCTGAGCCTCTGGTTTTATAAAAAATTTAGGCATATAGAGATGACGCGTAGCGCAATTTTAGATGGTGAAAATCTTATCTGAAATTTGAAATTTATCTGAAATTTGAATTTTGAAATGTATTTGAATTTTGAAATTTGAAATTTATCGGAATTTTGATATTGATTTGAAATTTGAAACCGAAAATCTTAGCTGAAAATTTTATCCTATTATAAGATATGAATAGTATTGACATGTAGGAACCCAAAAATGTTATCCGAAAATATTATCCAAATTAATTGTTTAGGTAAAAAAAAGTTGTGAAAAAAAAAAGAATAGTATTTGCCTTTTGCCATGGCAACTGTTGGAAACACCATTGTTTTTTGCAAGGGTCACTATTCACATGAATAGTAGCTGCCCTAACCCCCTCCCCCTTCTCTCTGCCATGGCAAAGGGCAAACTGCTAGAAGTGCTTTAAGAGTAGTCCGCCACCAAAGATATTCGAACCTCTCAACAAAATGTCAACTAAGTGTGCTTTTCCATTAGGCCATCACATGTTTCTCACATATGTTTGGTCTATATTTTACTTATAGAGTCTTATACAATTAGCTTTTCACCTACATCCATTTGCATGTTAACTGAGTGCGCTTTTCCACACCATCCCTAAACAAGAATTTATTTAAAATAGCTAAAATTTGACCCCTAATTTCAAAAACATTAGTATTTGTAAAAATAATTCAAATATAGCAAAAAACTCACCTCAATAGACATAAATACCCTCAAATTTTAAAACCCACATAAACCGAAAAAAGAAAACCCTATAAGATTGGGAATCTTTGTACGTTTGTAAAGAGTTCGTTCGCAGACGTACTGTTGCCATAGTCAAACGGTGAGTGCAGTTCTTCCTTGGTTCTTCGTTTAGTTTCTTCATTTAGTCTTCATACTATAATTATAAAATTATCAAACTTCTAAAAGTTTGCTTTATCAAGTATTTATAAAATTAAAAATGGTATCCTATTTTTGTATCTTTAATCTTGCATCGTCCGGAGTTTAGAGTGCTTAGAAACTCTCATTTCCTTAGGCCATCCCCAATGGTTGGGGCTCTAAAAAAGGTTTATAGAGCCCCATTTAGAGCTCCAATGGAATCTTTGGGGCTCTAAAGGAATCTCTCCCACAATGGGAGGCTCTATATTTTTTTATGATGTAATTTGATTTACGTGTTATTATTTTTTTGATTAACTATTTTACTTTAATATTTGTTCATGTTATGTTAGTTTTTTTGTGTGTGAACATTTCAACCAAAAAAAAATCAAAATTTGGACAAGATTTGGAAATCAACATTTTATTTCATAAATACCAAGCTCATCCCAAAGTTGAAATAGAGTTGTTGACACAGCTTTGTAAATTTGGTTATATTTTGGCCAACATGCAAATGAACGTGGTTCAACATGCAAATGGAAAAACCAAATTAAAGGCAAGTATGCCACGTGGGCCAACATGCAAATGGACAACCAAATTTAAGGCAAGTATGCCTTGTACAGTCGCAAGCAAGTGAGAAATAGCACAAAAGTGGGCTGCAACTTTTTCAATTGGTGGGTCCCACTCGGTTTCAAGGGCTTCAACAAAGCTCATACATTTAGCTACTACTCCGGTGGGGCTTTAAGTTTTAGAGCCCTAAATTTGTGTTGTCTCAATTCCTAACAACTAAAATGAGTTATTAAAAACAGCAACTTTAATTCTCGCAAGTGCACGAACCGTTTATAGTATAGCTTATGTAAATACGAGGTCGATCCCATAGAGAATGGTAACTTGGTTCCAAGTTAAATTACTTAGAATGCTAGAAAAACATAGAACAAAGAAACTGACTAACTAGCTAAAGGTAAGGTCGAATTCAACAATGCCTCTTGCTAATTACTCAAGGTCTAGGACAGAATCCTAGCACCACACACGCACTCGAAATGGGGGGTTTTGTTGTTGAAATGAAAAGAAGAACGTGAAATGAAAGTGCTCGAAAGTAAACACTGGCAGCAATCAAAAAGTTGTGAAACAAAGATTGAGAGGTGTTAGAGCCTTGGAATCTACCACTAGTCTTCCTATCCAAGTTATGAATGCATAGAAATTGACTCAAGCTTCATCAACAATAGATTATCGCATACAAGCCTATGGTATCTAGGTGCAGGATGCATGATTCTCCTAAGGCATGTGATTATGCATGGTATCTACACAACACGTGATCTCTAATATGCAACCTAAGCATGGTATCTACTTAGAATAAAGCATACAAGAGTCATTAAGCTCCTTGAGAATATGATAATCACACAAGTCCTAGAACATGGTATCTGTCCTAGTCAACCTATGGTTATTAACCCCTTGAATGATTCTTAGGCCATTCATGTGTTGCTTGTGAAAGGAGAGTAGAATTGGTGAATCTAAACCCCTTCCCAACCTGTGCTAGATGCATAAAATCTTAGTTAGCTACTCCAAGAAAACATACATCAAGCACATAATAAACTAGAGATTAACAACTTGGTAATGAAAGCAAGGAAATCAATTAACTATAAAATCATCATAACATTGAATATTCATGACTAGGGCTTCATCCTAAGCCCTAAGTAAATGGATTAGTTAGACATAACTATGAGTACAGAAAATAAGAAATACATAGATAGGATAAAGAGAGGAGAAGAACTAGATGATGGCAGCAAGGAATTCCCAGGACAGCTCCAGCTCTCTTCTCACTTTGTGGTGAATCTGAATGTGTGTTTGAGAGTAATGGATGAAGTGAATGTGTGTGTCTGCCTATCCCCTTGAATGAGTGAGCAGCTCTCTATTTATAGAGAGAAATTTCGTCCTCCCCTTTGGCTGGTGAAGCACACCTCTCTTAGCTGCTCCCAACTGCTCCCTTCTGCCCATGCTTGCCACTTGCTCCAGCTGCCCATACTTGCCAACTGCTCCAGCTTCCAAATACATGCTTTGGTATGGTTTCTTTATGGAAAGCTTGACTTTTGTTCATCTTTCTGAGTTCCTGAGCTGATTTGACTCCCATGTATGGCTGCCCATGCTGAGCACATGGCTCTAGGGATGTAGATGTGATGGCAGCCAATCATGACATTTCTGTGACCATGGTTCAGTCTTTGACGTGCTGAGGGGTCCAGATTTATCCAATTGGGCTAAAATTTGGATATGTTATAATAGACACCCATTGGAACAACTTCTATCAAGGATGTCTCCTCATCCGACCTGTGTAAGTTGCTGAAATGGGGCGTCCAAAATGACCTACGAAACTGGACTGACAAGGAGTGTGGCCCAAATTGGGTTTGTCTTTAAGCCCATATTCCTCTTATCCCAATCAGCCCTTAACAAGCATGGATTGCA